>NC_057807.1:416487748-416502390 GCF_018294505.1 Triticum aestivum
TACACTAGAAATGAACTAGCTCTATTATCTAGTACAAATAATTTTACACTGGAACTGAACTAGCTCTATAACCTAGTACAGATCATTTTATACTAGAGTTGAACTAGCTCTATGACCTAGTCCACACAATTTTAGACTAGAGTTGAACTAGCTCTATAACATAGTACAAATAATTTTAAACTAGAGTTGAGGTAGCTCCATAACCTAGTACAAATAATTTTACACTAGAGTTGAACTAGCTCTATAACCTAGTACAAATAATTTTACACTAGAGTTGAACTAGCTCTATAACCTAGTACAAATCATTTTACACTAGAGTTGAACTAGGTCTATGACCTAGTACACATAATTTTATACTAGAGTTGAACTTGCTCTATAACCTAGCACAAATAATTTTAAACTAGAGTTGAACTAGCTCTCTAACCTAGTACAAATAATTTTACACTAGAGTTTAACTAGCTCTATAACCTAGTACAAATAATTTTACACTAGCATTGAACTAGGTCTATAACCTAGTACAACTCATTTTCCACTATAGTTGAACTAGCTCTATTATCTAGTACAAATAATTTTACACTAGAATTGAACTAGCTCTATGTCGGGGAAACTGATCCACGAACACCTATGGGGCGGCGGACCGGGCCCCTTTCGGTTCGGCGGGGGGCGGAGGTCGCACGAAGAGCGGATCGAGGCGAAGCACACGAGCAGTTTACCCAGCTTCGGAGCACTCCGGAGAGATAATACTCCTACTGCTGCTTGTCTGATTCTATTGTGTTCTTGCTAGAGAGAGCTAAGTGTTTTTCTGGCTTCCGAATGATCCGAACCCCCTCTATGTTACGCATGGGCCTCCTTTTATATGTTCAAGGGGTCACCGACAGGTGGCAACGTAAACAAGGGTACAAATGTAAAAGGAGAGGTGGTTGGTATAGTTACTTGTACAGTGTTTCCTACCTAACCCTGACGGCAGGGGACAAGGGCATTAAATGCCCGTCTGGGTAGCCCAAATAGTGCAGAAAAGGACCGTCAGGGGCGCCACCGCTCACCACGATGGCGATCTTGTCAGCTTCGCATGCCACCATGCACCGCTGGCTGCACAGCCCTTCGCCACGCGCGCCTGGAAAGGCTCCCAGAGCGACACGTTGGTGGATGTGCTAGAGCGTGGGTACAGGGTGGCCTCCTGCCGCGGTAAACGCCTTGCCGCGGCCGTTGTCTTGTCGGGTCCGGAAGCTTGTCGCTCACCGGGCCTCGAGATGCCTTGGCTGGTCTTCCCGGCAAGCTCCTCTTGCCGGGGCCTTGTTGCCTTGCCGGGACGCGTGGCACGTCGCAGCAAGTTCCTTGGGATGCCTTGGTTGGCCTTCCCGGCAGACTCCTCTTGCCGGGGCCTTGTCTCCTAAGCTTAAATACTTTGTTCTTGAATGGCTCCAAGGGAACGACGGAGGACCTTGGCGGTCGCCCGGCAAGCCTTGCCGCGGGGTGCTGCAACTGCCCGTGCACAAGTTCGGGATACTAGGGTACCCCTACTCTAGTACACCGACAGGAGCCCTCGGGCCTGGGCCACACATGGTGCCGAGCGCTGTTGGGCCAGGCCCAAAATAGGGCACGGGCACACGCGGCCTGGGCCACGCCGTATCTGACTCCGTATCCACCGCGCCCTCCTCTAACGGCACGCGTTAAATGCGGCATCGTGGGAGAGATCGTGGGTGGTTTCTTTATTCGGAAGGGCGAAACATCCGCCCCCTCCCTCTTTATAAGCAGGGGAAACAGGGGCAGTCCGTCCACTTCACCGGTTGTTGTTCCAACTCCAGAAATCTCCGCCGCTCCCCTCCTCTTCTCGAAGCAAAAAGAGAGCAGCGCTTCACCCCCCATTGCCACCAGCATCACCAACGCCGTCGACCTCCCCCACCACCTCCGCCATGGCTCCAGAAGCCGACAAGGGGAAGGGCGTGAAGTCGGCCGAGGCGCAGCGGCTCGCGGCGCTGCGGAAGGAGCGGGCGATCTTCTCCCCTCAGCTCGGTGCGCAGGAGCTGAGGGAGTACTACTACCTCTTCTGGTCGACGGAGACGCGAGCGCATCCGCGCACGAGGGTACTCCCGGCCGCCGCTTCGGAACTGGCTCCAAACGGGTACCCATTCTTCGCGCTGTTCTTCTATTGCGGGCTTTGCCCGCCCTTCTCGGAGTTCTTCTGCGACATAATGAATACCTACGGGCTCCGCCTCCTTGATTTCACCCCCAACGCCGTTCTGACCATGGCAGTTTTCGCACACTTGTGCGAAAACTTTGTCGGAGTCCATCCCAATGTAGCCCTTTCCGCCACTTCTTCATGCCTCGGGTCGAGAGAGGAGAGCCACTTGCCGGAGGGATCACCTAGATCTCGAGAGTCGGCAAGAAGGAGGCGTATCTGGAGGGGGAGCTCCGCAGCAAGTGGGAGGAGTGGAGAGCGGAGTGGTGCTAGATCGTCGAGGAGGACCCGCAGCCGTTCACTGCCCTGCACCAAGCCCCAATCGTGCGCGGCAATGATTGGAGCAACGTGGCCCCAGAAGACGACAGATTGAAGATCGCCGTCACCCGGATCCTTCGCCTCAGGCTTGCCGGGCTCACTGTAGGCGTAGTTGGCGCAGACTTCCTTCGCTGCCGCATCACCCCCCTGCAGGAGAGGGGGAGACCCGCCTGGGAGTTCAAGAACTCGGCGGATATAATGCGGCTGCGTCCGGGCCTCAACTTCAACTTCACCGTCCTGGAGCTGGATGCGATGCTCCTGGAGTTGTTCAAACGCGACCCCCAGCACCCATTCGTTTTGCCGAGGAGCGTCGTTCCATTGTGCAATAATTCATCGCTTGACCGGATCCGCGCCATGATGCCGTTGTGCGATTCCCACGGAATCGTTCCAACTTGGCAAGAACCTGCGGATGATGTCGTGCAGGCATTCTTCGACGACTTGGTAGAAGTGCCGGTCCGCGCCGACGAACAGAAGAGCCTCACCCGCGACACTACCGACGCGGACTTGCAGCGTATCGCCACCAGGGCGAAAGAGGCTGCGGCAGCAGCTGCCGCGGGCGCGTTCGAGTTCACCGTAGAGGAGGCAGAGGCGGCAGAGGCGGCAAGCCTTGCCGAGCGCGAGGAGTTTGTCAGTGAGGAAGATCTTGCCGGCCCTGAAGCTGAGCCGAGCGAGGCCGGCGAGGAAGAGCCCGAGCCTTCAGACAGCTTGCTGTAGGCGGAGCCCCCGGCCCCGCCAAGAAGGCGTCTCCGCAAGGCCGGGGACGTAGTGGGGAGGCAAACGAGCCAACAGCCGCCAAGCCGTGCGACATGCTCTATCGCGGTAAGCAATGTTGCCGCGGGAGCGCCTCACGCTGCTGCGGCAACTGGAGCGGGATCTTCCTGGTCCACCGCCACCGCCCCTGCCAAGCGGGCAAGGGATCCTACTCCTCCGCCTCGCCGCACCGGAGGGGAGCCGGACTTCGTTCTCTCTGTACTCAGCTCTGACGAGGAGGAAGAAGAGTAAGTGTCTTTGGTGTTCTTGTAGTTCTTCAATTCTTGCTGTTTTTGTCTTGTATCTGACTTGCTTCGATCTGAATCCATTCCTTTTCAGGACGCTGGCCCAGAGAGCGGCGAAGAGAGCCAAGGCTCTGGTGATTGTCATCGAAGATGATCCCACCGTGTCAGCAGGGGGTGTGTCTGAGACCACCTTGACGGACCCTGCAGCCACTCCCCAAAGCAGCCCCCAGCGCAGCCCCCAGCGTAAGTTTGTGGTTTTACTTCCTACTTTCGGGCGCGCATGGGTGCTCTTTTCTCTACTGATATCTTGCTTGTTGATTTGTGTAGGAGCAGAACAGCCTCACCAGGAGGGCCCGGAAGCCGCCCCCGAAGTGCCATCCGCTTCAACTACGCCGCCAAGGGAGGAGTCCCCGGCAAGGGAGCGCTCTCCGGCAAGGGAGGACTCCCCGGCAAGGGACAGTTCTCCGACAAGGGATGGCACCAATGATCCTCCGGCGGTCGAGACTGCGACCGCAGATCCTAGCACAGGTAATCTCCTTGCCTGAAAACTTCCCTTGGGCTCCTTTTCTTCTGAATTCCCTTTCCTGGATTTTTGCTTGACTTTTCTCCCTTCTTCGTTCCTCAGATCCATCTGCTGCGGAGCCAATGGAGACTGAGGACGCCGGCGTGGAAGGCGCGCATGGCAGCAACAACGATGCCGCCGTCAACGAAGAGAGGGCCGGTGCTGATGAGCCCGCCGGTGAAGAGGCCGCCAAGGCTGCCGCCGCAGAGGCTGGCGAGGGGTCGGGCGATCGCACTGACGGCCCTGAGGCTGCAGGAGCTCCAGGCGCTGCGTCGACCGCCGATCCCTCCGCCGCTGCCACGGAGCCAGGCTCCGAAGAGCCCCAGCCCGGCGCCTACTTGACGGCCGGTGAAGGCATCTTCATCAAGCTTCCCTGGGCGTCAAGCTCCAGAGCGCCGGTCGAAGGAGAAGCTTTTGACGAGGAGCTGCTCGCCTCCGCCGGGCTGTCATTGGTCGACGCGCCAAGCAGGAGCAGTGGCGCGCCAAGCAGCTGTTGCGGAAGCTGTTGTCACTCTACCGCGCACGACAAGCCAAGCTGGCTTCCCGGGAAGCGCTTGTCGCGAGGGTGGGAGTCGATATGGAGAAACGCGCGGAGGAGCTCCGGGGCCTCAATCAAGAAGCCCTCCGGTCCCTGGCACAGGAGCAGGAGCGACTCGCCGAGGAGCGTACAGCCTTCCTTCTCGAGAAGGCCGATGCTGAGGAGGAGCAAAGGCTCGCTGCCGAGAAGCAGTCCGCGTGAGAAGGCGAGTTGGTGCAGCGGAAGGCCAACCTTGACAGCTACGAGGAGGAGCTTGCCGAGCGCGAGCAAGCGATTGGCAGGGCGCTCAAGGAAGCAAAGGACGTTGCCGCAGCTGCAGAGGCCGCCAAGAAAGAGCTGGAGGCGAAGGTGGCGCAGCTGGAGGCCAATATGAGGAAGAGCGGCGAGGAGCTTGCCGCGCTCAAGCGCGAGCGCGAGAAGGATGCTGCCGCCCATGGCGAGCTGCAGGGTCTTCTCGCTGAGAGGGGCAAGGAGCTCAGCGCCGCCAAGGATTCCGATGCAGACTTGGAGTTGAAGCTAGCCACATTGACTCAGACGCTGGACGCCGCCAGGGAGCGCGAGGTGACCTTGTCGGAGAAGATCAAGGCCGACAAGGCGCTGCTGGCGAGCATCGCCATTACCCAAAACTCATTTAAGGAGACGGTGGAGCACTGGACCGAGGGTCTGGTGAATATCGCCGCAGTCATTGACGGGGAGCTGGCGCAGCTAGGGATGGAGGACTTTCGGTATCCCTCCAACGAGCATCTCCAACCCAGCACCAAGCTCAGCCTGTTCTTCAAGGGCGTGGCGACGGCACTCCAGCGACTCCGGGAAAGGATCCCAAAGCAGCTGGCCGACGAGTCGCGCAGGATTTGCGCGGGGGCTCTCCAGAAGGTGCTGATGAAGGTGGCCTTCCGCAACCCAGGCCTCAACCGCACCAACGTCCTCAGGTCCTTGCCGCCTGACGCCGATCTGGATGCGCTCAAGGCCCTTGTTGCACCCATTGTGGACAAGGTGAGCGAGATCAAGAGGGTTGAGGGCGATCGCGTAGACTAGGCCGCCCGTTTTCTCTTTCTCCTTGTCGCTGCTAGCCATATTATAAGATCAATCTGTTAGAGCTGCGACAAGTTATTTTGTAATATAACTCTATTTCTGGTATCAATTTCTACGTTATTTCCTTTACTAGATTCCTTCCTTTGTATGTTTTTACCCTACGCTTTTAGGGAACTTGTCGGCGCAGGCACCCGAGCCACGAGCGCTGAGTGCGGGACGTCAACAGCCTGCTGGCGGTGCCGCTTCCGACAAGAAACCTTGTCGCGACTAGTTGCAGCACACTTAAGTTGTTGAGCGGACTCGAAACAAAGTAAGGGCGCAACTAGCTACGAGTTGGTTCCTCCGCGCACATGTTTTCCATACAAAGCACGGTCGTTCGAGGAAGATAACTTAAAAATTAAAACTAATTGCTCAGACTTTGGCAACTTAGCTTTTCTGTCGTTTGCTTCCCGGCAAGGCGAAACTTCCTTAAACGACGCCTGGTCCACATCATAATCTTCTCCTTCCCCCCCAGCAAACTTGTGTGCGAGGGAACCTTCCTTTCCTTTGTTGAGAAAAAGAAAGAAGAGAAAAATAAATATATGGAGCCTTTCGGCTCGTTATTGCTTACCGGGTGTAGGTACTGCACAAAGTGTCAGATAACGCATGCAAGAAAGAACATAATGCATGAAATTGACAAGATGTGTGGAGCACATGAGCTTTACTTATGCACGGGATCTGCGCCCGGCTTTGTACAAAGGATTACATGCAACATCGGCAAGGCTTGTACAAAAGGTGGTTGTCGGAACAGGTTCCGGCAACTGCGCCCTATGGGTAAAACTTATGAAGATACTCAATGTTCCAGGAGTTGCTCACCGGAATGCCATCTTCGGTCTCAAGGCGGACAGCGCCGGGCCTAGTGACTCGTTTCACCCGATAAGGGCCTTCCACTTCGGCGTCAACTTGTTGGAATTATTGGCGGACTGAACGCGCCGAAGAACAAGGTCGCCTTCCTCGAAACTTCTGGCTTTAACTTTGCGGCTATGGTAGCGGCGCAAAGCTTGCTGGTATCGAGCAGCTCGTACAGCAGCCTGAAGACGATCCTCCTCAAGGACCAGCGCGTCATCTTGTCGCAGCTGCTCTTTCTCAAGCTCATCATAAGTGAGCACTCGAGGCGACCCGTATACGAGTTCCGTGGGGAGAACTGCCTCTGCTCCATAGACTAGAGAAAAAGGTGTTTGGCCGGTGGCTCGATTTGGCGTCGTCCTGATCGACCAAAGAACCACCGGAAGCTCCTCGATCCAGTTTCTTCCGCACTTGCGCAGCCTGTCGAAAGTCCTGGTCTTGAGCCCGCGCAGCACTTCAGCATTTGCCCTCTCCGCTTGACCATTGCTTCTCGGGTGAGCAACAGAAGCGAAGCAGACCTTGGCGCCAAGATCTTGGACGTACTGCATGAAGGTGCGGCTTGTGAATTGTGTGCCGTTGTCGGTGATGATCCTGTTAGGGATCCCGACACAGCAAACAATCGACCTGAAGAACTTGACTGCTGACTGTGCCGTCACCTTCCTCACTGGTTCCACTTCCGGCCACTTTGTGAACTTGTCGATTGCAACGTACAAGTACTCAAATCCCCCGACAGCTCAGGGAAAGGGGCCGAGGATATCGAGCCCCTAGACCGAAAATGTCCAGGATAAAGGGATCGTCTGGAGAGCTTGAGCTGGCTGGTGTATCTGCTTGGAATGGAACTGGCACGCTTCACACTTGGTTACTTGTGCAGTTGCATCCTGGAGGGCTGTCGGCCAAAAGAAACCTTGCCGGAACGCTTTGCCGGCAAGTGCTCTTGCGCCAATGTGGTGGCCACATATGCCTCCATGTATCTCTGCCAACAGCTTTTGTCCGTCTTCCCGACAAATACACTTCAATTTCACACCGTTGAGTCTTCTTCTGTACAGTGTGATGTCAACAAACTGGTACATACTTGACTGCCGGGCTACTTTTTCCGCTTCTTCTTGCTCTTCGGGAAGTTCTCCTATCTGAAGGAAATGGACAATCTGCCGTGCCCATGCTGGAGCTTGTGGCTCGACAACAAGGACTAAAGGCACATCTGCTGCTGCGGGAGCATCCGCTTCTACGGCGAGAACCTGCGGTTCTGCCGGAGCTTGATGTTCCCCGGCAGGCTTGCCGGAGCAAAGCTTGTCGAGAGCGTCTGCTACTACGGAACAAACCATAAGGCTTGCCGGAGTAGACTGCTCCTCAGCACCCTTGCTGTTGATCTTGGGGACCTTCTTGGCGGCGGCTTCGGGGAGCTCTGCCAGAAAGTAGTCACCAGAAATCAACTTCCTCTTCTTGTTCTGTCCAGTTGATGGCGTTACGGATGGTTGAGTCAGCTTGAGCACAAAGACCCCTGGTTCCACAGGTAACTTTAGTGCGGCGCACTTCGACAGGCCATCAGCAATGTCATTCTGAGCTCTCGGAACATGTTCCATCTGTAGGCTGTCAAAGTGCTCTTCCAGCTTCCTCACTTCATCAACATATGCTTCCATCAATGGACTCTGATAGTTCTTGTTCACTTGGCGGACGACAAGCTGTGAGTCACCCCTGACAATGAGCTTCTTGATCCCAAGGTCTGCTGCGATCCTGAGACCGGCAAGCAATCCTTCATACTCTGTAGTATTGTTGGTTGCTTGCTTCTTGGGAAAGTGCATCTGGACTACGTACTTGAGGTGCTCTCCGGTGGGTGCGACAAGCAGCACGCCCGCACCGGCACCTTGCAGCGAGAAGGCACCATCAAAGTACATCAGCCACTCTTTGCTCGCTTCCTTGACGGGGATGCTTGTCTCTGGAATTTCTTCATCTGGCGTTGGCGTCCACTCTGCTATGAATTCTGCCAATGCTCTGCTTTGGATTGTTGAAGTACTTTCAAACTTGAGGCCAAAGCTTGACAGTTCCAGCGCCCACTCTACAATCCTGCCTTTTGCTTCGGGATTTTGCAGTATCCTCTTCAGCGGAAAACGAGTGACGACTGTGATCTCATGTGCTTGGAAGTAATGGCGCAGCTTTCTCGAGGCCATGAGGAGGCCGAAAAGCAATTTCTGCACACCAGAGTACCTTGACCTAGCCCCCTGCAGAAGGGAACTGACAAAGTAAACTGGGCACTGCACCATTCTCTTCTGCATCTTATCATGCTCCTACGCAGATCCATCCTTGTCGGGACCAGAGCTTGCCGGCGAAGCCCCCTGCTTGTCGCTGGATGCATCTGCCGTGGTTGCTGGCTCATCATCCGCCTCCCTCTCTGCTACAAACGCAGCACTAACCACTTGATTGGTTGTCGCTATATACAGCAGCAACTTCTCTTGTGGCTTAGGTGCGACAAGTGTTGGAGTGGAGGACAGGTATTTCTTCAAGTCCTGCAGCGCAGCCTCCGCCTCCAGAGTCTATTTCATTGGACCTGCCTTCTTCAAAATTTTGAAGAAAGGCAGGGCGCGCTTAGCAGATCTAGAGATAAACCTGCTGAGAGCAGCCACGCAACCGGCAAGCCTTCGTACATCCTTGACGCGCTTTGGTGCTTCTGTTCAATGGCCTTGATTTTGTCGGGATTGGCTTCAATTCCCCGCTGAGACACGAAGAACCCGAGAAGCTTGACGGAAGGAACTCCAAACACGCACTTCTCGGGGTTAAGCTTGAGGTTGATCTTGCGCAGATTTGCAAATGTCTCGTCTAAATCTTGAATCAGGGTCGCCCTGTCCTTGCTCTTGATCACTATGTCATCCATGTAGGCTTCCACATTTCTGTGCATCTGCGGCTCAAAAGCGTGGTGGACTACCCTTGCAAACGTTGAACCAGCATTCTTCAAACCGAAAGGCATCCGTACAAAACAGTACGTGCCACACGAGGTGATGAATGCGGTTTTCTCCTCATCCTCTTCTGCCATGAAGATCTGATGGTATCCTGAGTAAGCATCAAGAAACGAAAGCAAGTCACATCCGGCCGTGGAGTCGACAATCTGATCGATGCGCGGCAAGGGAAATGGGTCTTTTGGACAAGCTTTATTGACATCAGTGAAATTGATACAAAGCCTCCATTTTCCGTTAGCCTTGCGCACGACAACAGGATTGGCCAACCACGTGGGATGGAGCACTCCTCTGACAAGGCCTGCTGCTTCCAACTTCTTTATTTCTTCTGCAATGAATTCTTGGCGCTCCACTGCCTGTTTACTGACTTTCTGCTTGACGGGCCGCGCATGAGGACAGACGGCAAGGTGGTGCTCAATTACTTTCCTGGGAACACCGGGGATGTCAGACGGTTGCCATGCAAACACGTCGACGTTCGCCCGCAGGAAAGCAACGAGCGCGCTTTCCTATTTAGGGTCGAGAGTGGCACTGATGGTGAAGGTACCACCAGTGCCGTCCTCCTTGGCGGACACCTTCTTGGTCTCAG
This sequence comes from Triticum aestivum, assembly GCF_018294505.1. Classification (NCBI taxonomy): domain Eukaryota; kingdom Viridiplantae; phylum Streptophyta; class Magnoliopsida; order Poales; family Poaceae; genus Triticum; species Triticum aestivum. Next base: position 416,497,789 of record NC_057807.1, read on the forward strand.
GTGGAGCTGCCATTGCTTTCTTACACTTTCTGGTGGAGCTCGATGGTGCATCCTCGACGGTAGCACAGCACTCCGAAGAGGTGCGCTTGCTGGAGTGGGCATCAGAACTCTTGCTGTACTTGGTCTTCTTCTTCCCCCCGGGAGCTTCAGTGGCAAGTGATTTGCGATTTGTTGCGCCTGCTGCTTCCCGGTAGATCTTGTCGGCGCAGGTAAGAGCATCCTTCTTGTCGCCAAGGACAGAGATGACGCTTATCGGGCCTGGCATCATCAGCATGTTGTAGGCATAGTGAGAGGCTGCCATGAATTTGGCGAGTGCTGGACGGCCGAGTATCCCATTGTAAGGCAATGGAAAGTCAGCAACGTCAAAAGTAACCTTCTCAGTCCTGAAGTTCAACTCGCTGCCAAATGTTACCGGCAACGTGATCTTTCCCTTCGGCTTGCTCCTTCCCGGGTTGATTCCTTGAAATGTACCGGTTTCTTCGAGCTTGCTGTCAGGGATCTGGAGTTTCTGGAGTACCGCAGAGGAGATCAGGTTCAAGCCGGCCCCGCCGTCAACTAACATCTTAGTGACCTTGAGGTTGCGGATAGTTGGTGAAACCAACATCGGCAAGCACCCGACCGCAGTTATGTGATCAGGGTGGTCCTCAATATCAAAGATGATAGGCGTGCTGGACCATTTCAGAGGCTTGTGTGAGTCGACGGGTGGTTCTGCTGCATTAACTTCCCGCACCCACTGCTTGAGCTGGCGGTGCGAAGTATGCAGAGAAGCACCACCGTCAACGCATAGGACCTCTGTGGCTTTCTGGAACTCCTGCTCATCAGTCTCCTCATCATCCATGTCTTTATCGTCGTCGTCATCTTCATCCTTGTCGCGGCCGCGGGGAGGTCTGTCTCCTTGCCGCTGCTTAGCCTTGCCGCGGCGTCCTCCTCGGCCGGGACGTTTCTTGCCGGTCCCTCCAGCACCTTCCTGGGTTTTCTCCTTGTCGCGCCGCTCGTATTCAGCTTTCTGTTGCTCAACAAGTTGCTCGACCTTCTTGCAGCTCTGGAGGTCATGGCCCTTGGTGCGGTGGATCTTGCAGTACTGCTTGTTGGTGCCGTCCTGCTTGTCGGCAACTGCTACAGCTGTGACAACCTCCTTGCCGGAGTTACCAGCTTTGGCTTCCTTGGCGCCACCACCGTTGCCGGACTGCTCGACGACTAGCACCTCTTTTCCTTTCGTCCTCCTGATGTTTCGCCGCTAGTTCTTCCTTGCTGGGGCTGCATCCTCACTGTCAGATCCTCCCGCTCCTATGTTCTCTCCGGGGAGTCTCCTCCCTTCCTCAGCACGTGCGCACTTGTCGGCCAGGGCATATAGCTCACTGACGTCTCTGATCTTGCACATCACCATTTCCTCCCGCATCCTGCGGTTTCGCACGTTCTGATGGAACGCGCTGATCACCGCGGCAGGGTGGACGTCTGGGAGGTTGTGCTGTACACTGCTGAATCTCTGAATGTACTTGCGCAGGGGCTCTCCTTCCTTCTGGGCGAGCAGATGAAGGTCACTCTCTTGGCCATGAGGCTTATGGCCGCCTGTGAAGGCGCCAACAAACTGATGGCATAGATCGGCCCAAGAGGATATGGAGTTGTCCGGCAAGTGCATGAGCCAGGATCTGACGTTGGGCTTGAGCACCAGTGGGAAGTAGTTGGCAAGAATCTTGTCGTCCCGTCCCCCGGCAGCCTGCACCGCAATGGTGTAGATGCTGACGAACTCCGATGGATGCGTCTTGTCGTCGTACTTCTTCGGTACATCTGGCTTGAAGTTCTTTGTGCTGGGCCACTGGACTCGCCGCAGCTCACGAGTGAACACAGGGCAACCCACCGCGTACGGCAAATCGCCTGGTTCCCCGGGCGCATGCATGTCAACAGAGGGCCCAGCGCGCTTGTCGGATTGACGCCGCGCTTCTCTTTGGCGCTCGATGCGAGTACTAGCGTCTTCTTGCTGTCGATCATGAAGAACATGGCGCTGATCGCGACGAGCTCGTGGATCCGATGACGCAGTGGAGTCGCTGTCGAGGTGGATCCGACGAGTCGGCGATCTTGGCCTTCGGGGTGGTGATTGCATGGTGGTTGCACCTCCACCAGTTTCGTCGCCACCGGCTCGCGCCTGGCAACCCTGCCGCGGCAGCGACGCGCTCGGCTGCCGCGGAGTGTCGTCGTTGGCGTAGCCGATGAGACTCTGAATGGTGGCCCTTCATTCGTCGATCTTGTCCGACGTCGGAGGGTAATCCAAGAGCAGTTGAGCTCGCGCCAAAGCTTCTGCCGGAGTGGTGGGTGGCAGTGGCGGACGTCGCGAGGAGCGGGATGTGCTCGGACTTCTAACTATGTTAGAAGGAGCATTATCCCGTCCGGGCGACCGTGTCCCGCTCGTGCTGGTACGCTGGCGTGCACGCTGGTCTTGAGCGCCCCGGGATCCACCAGCTTGATCTTGGCCCAACAAACGTATGGTACTGCGAGTACCATGACGTTGTCGGTCTTGCGCCTCCTAAGACGGGCGCGGAACAAGCGCGGACGTCGAGGTCTGCGCCGCCTTGCTCTTGGACCTGGCACCATCGTGAGCTTCCTCGTCGACGTCCGTCCTTCCGCCGGCGTCTACCCCACGACCCGTTTGCTCCAGTGGCGGTGGGATCGACGTGGACGGAACAGCTGCCTTCGAAGCCTTCTTCTTCGGTGGCATGTTGATGAAGAAAATGAAGATCTAGCTCGTGTGGACGCCGGATCAGGTTCACACAACCTCGATGACCCCTACCTGCCGCGCCAAAGATGTCGGGGAAACTGATCCACGAACACCTATGGGGCCGGCGGACCGGGTCCCTTTCGGTTCGGCGGGGGGCAGAGGTCGCACGAAGAGCGGATCGAGGCGAAGCACACAAGCAGTTTACCCAGCTTCGGAGCTCTCCGGAGAGATAATACTCCTACTGCTGCTTGTCTGATTCTATTGTGTTCTTGCTCGAGAGAGCTAAGTGTTTTTCTGGCTTCCGAATGATCCGAACCCCCTCTACGTTGCGCATGGGCCTCCTTTTATATGCTCAAGGGGTCACCGACAGGTGGCAACGTAAACAAGGGTACAAATGTAAAAAGAGAGGTGGTTGGTACAGTTACCTGTACAGTGTTTCCTACCTAACCCTGACGGCAGGGGACAAGGGCATTAAATGCCCGTCTGTGTAGCCCAAACAGTGCAGAAAAGGACCATCAGGGGCGCCACTGCTCGCCACGATGGCGATCTTGTCAGCTTCGCATGCCACCGCGCACCACTGGCTGCAGAGCCCTCCACCACGCGCGCCTGGAAAGGCTCCCAGAGCGACACATTGGTGGATGTGCTGGAGCGTGGGTACAAGGTGGCCGCCTGCCGCGGCAAACGCCTTGCCGCGGCCGTTGTCTTGTCGGGTCCGGAAGCTTGTCGCTCACCGGGCCTCGAGATGCCTTGGTTGGTCTTCCCGGCAAGCTCCTCTTGTCGGGGCCTTGTTGCCTTGCCGGGACGCGTGGCGCGTCGTAGCAAGTTCCTTGGGATGCCTTGGTTGGCCTTCCCGGCAGGCTCCTCTTGCCGGGGCCTTGTCTCCTGAGCTTAAATACTTTGTTCTTGAATGGCTCCAAGGGAACCACGGAGGACCTTGGCGGTCACCCGGCAAGCCTTGCCGCGGGGTGCTGCAACTGCCCGTGCACAAGTTCGGGATACGAGGGTACCCCTACTCTAGTACACAGACACTCTATAACCTAGTACAAATCATTTTACACTAGAGTTGAACTAGCTCTATGACCTAGGACACACAATTTTACACTAGAGTTGAACTAGCTCTATAACCTAGTACAAATAATTTTACACTAGAGTTGAACTAGCTCTATAACCTAGTACAAATCATTTTACACAATAGTTGAACTAGCTCTATAACCTAGTATAAATAATTTTACACTAGAATAGTACTAGCTCTATAACCTAGTACAAATAATTTTACACTACAGTTGAACTAGCTCTATAAAATAGTACAAATAATTTTATACTAGAAATGAATTAGCTCTATAACCTAGTACACATAATTTTACACTAGCATTGTACTAGGGCTATAAACTAGTACAAATCATTTTACACTAGAGTTGAACTAGCTCTATGACCTAGTACCCACAATTTTAGACAAGAGTTTAACTAGCTCTATAACCTAGTACAAATAATTTTAAACTAGAGTTGAACTAGCTCTATAACCTAGTACAAATAATTTCACACTAGAGTTGAACTAGCTCTATAACCAAGTACAAATAATTTTACACTAGAATAGAACTAGCTCTATAACCTAGTACAAATAATTTTACACTAGAGTTGAACTAGCTCTATAACCTAGTACAAATAATTTTACACTAGAAATGAACTAGCTCTATTATCTAGTACAAATAATTTTACACTAGAACAGAACTAGCTCTATAAACTAGTACAGATCATTTTACACTAGAGTTGAACTAGCTCTATGACCTAGTCCACACAATTTTAGACTAGAGTTGAACTAGCTCTATAACATAGTACAAATTATTTTAAACTAGAGTTGAGGTAGCTTCATAACCTAGTACAAATAATTT
>NC_057807.1:416502611-416503436 GCF_018294505.1 Triticum aestivum
TTTACACTAGAGTTGAACTAGCTCTATAACCTAGTACAAATAATTTTACACTAGCATTGAACTAGGTCTATAACCTAGTACAACTCATTTTCCACTATATTTGAACTAGCTTTATTATCTAGTATAAATAATTTTACACTAGAATTGAACTAGCTCTATAACCTAGTACAAATCATTTTACACTAGAGTTGAACTAGCTCTATGACCTAGGACACACAATTTTACACTAGAGTTGAACTAGCTCTATAACCTAGTACAAATAATTTTACACTAGAGTTGAACTAGCTCTATAACCTAGTACAAATCATTTTACACCATAGTTGAACTAGTTCTATAACCTAGTATAAATTATTTTACACTAGAATAGAACTAGCTCTATAACCTAGTACAAATAATTTTACACTAGAGTTAAACTAGCTCTATAACCTAGTACAAATAATTTTATACTAGAAATGAATTAGCTCTATAACCTAGTACACATAATTTTACACTAGCATTGTACTAGGGCTATAAACTAGTACAAATCATTTTACACTAGAGTTGAACTAGCTCTATGACCTAGTACCCACAATTTTAGACAAGAGTTGAACTAGCTCTATAACCTAGTACAAATAATTTTAAACTAGAGTTGAACTAGCTCTATAACCTAGTACAAATAATTTCACACTAGAGTTGAACTAGCTCTCTAACCTAGTACAAATAATTTTACACAAGAATAGAACTAGCTCTATAACCTAGTACAAATAATTTTACACTAGAGTTGAACTAGCTCTATAACCTAGTACAAATAATTTTAGACTAAAAATGAACTAGCTCTATTATCTA
>NC_057807.1:416503712-416521870 GCF_018294505.1 Triticum aestivum
GAACTAGCTCTATAACCTAGTACAAATAATTTTAAACTAGAGTTGAACTAGCTCTATAACCTAGTACAAATAATTTCACACTAGAGTTGAACTAGCTCTATTACCTAGTACAAATAATTTTACACTAGAATAGAACTACCTCTATAACCTAGTACAAATAATTTTACACTAGAGTTGAACTTGCTCTATAACCTAGTACAAATAATTTTACACCAGAAATGAATTAGCTCTATAACCTAGTACACATAATTTTACACTAGCATTGTACTAGGGCTATAACCTAGTACAAATCATTTTACACTAGAGTTGAACTAGCTCTATGACCTAGTACACACAATTTTATACCAGAGTTGAACTATCTCTATAACCTAGTACAAATAATTTTAAACTAGAGTTGAACTAGCTCTATAACCTAGTACTAATAATTTCACACTAGAGTTTAACTAGCTGTATAACCTAGTACAAATAATTTTACATTGGAATTGAACTAGCTCTATAACCTAGTTCATATAATTTTACACTAGAATTGAACTAGCTCTACTATCTAGTACAAATAATTTTACACTAGAACTGAATTAGCTCTATAACCTAGTACACATAATTTTACACTAGAGTTGAACTAGCTCTATAACCTAGTACAAATAATTTTACACTAGCATTGAACTAGGTCTATAACCTAGTACAAATCATTTTCCACTATAGTTGAACTAGCTCTATTATCTAGTACAAATAATTTTACACTAGAATTGAACTAGCTCTATAACCTAGTACAAATCATTTTACACTAGAGTTGAACTTGCTCAATGACCTAGTACTCACATGTTTACACTAGAGTTGAACTAGCTCTATAACCTAGTACAAATAATTTTAAACTAGAGTTGAACTAGCTCTATAACCTAGTGCAAGTAATTTTACACTATAATTTAACTTGCTCTATAACCTAGTACAAATTATTCTGCACTAGATTTGAACTAGCTCTATAACCCAGTACAAACAATTTTGAACTAGAGTTGAAGTAGCTCTATAACCTAGTACAAATAATTTTACACTAGAGCTGAACATGCTCTATAACCTAGTACAAATAATTTTACACTAGAGTTGAACTAGCTCTATAACCTAGTACAAATAATTTTACACTAGCATTGAACTAGGTCTATAACCTTGTACAACTCATTTTCCACTATAGTTGAACTAGCTCTATTATCTAGTACAAATAATTTTACACTAGAATTGAACTAGCTCTATAACGTAGTACAAATCATTTTACACTAGAGTTGAACTAGCTCTATGACCTAGGACACACAATTTTACACTAGAGTTGAACTAGCTCTATAACCTAGTATAAATAATTTTACACTAGAGTTGAACTAGCTCTATAACCTAGTACAAAACATTTTACACCATAGTTGAACTAGCTCTATAACCTAGTATAAATTATTTTACACTAGAATAGAACTAGCTCTATAACCTAGTACAAATAATTTTAAACTAGAGTTCAACTAGCTCTATAACCTAGTACAAATAATTTTATACTAGAAATGAATTAGCTCTATAACCTAGTACACATAATTTTACACTAGCATTGTACTAGGGCTATAAACTAGTACAAATCATTTTACACTAGAGTTGAACTAGCTCTATGACCTAGTACCCAGAATTTTAGACAAGAGTTGAATTAGCTCTATAACCTAGTAGAAATAATTTTAAACTAGAGTTGAACTAGCTCTCTAACCTAGTACAAATAATTTCACACTAGAGTTGAACTAGCTCTATAACCTAGTACAAATAATTTTACACTAGAATAGAACTAGCTCTATAACCTAGTACAAATAATTTTACACCAGAAATGAATTAGCTCTATAACCTAGTACACATAATTTTACACTAGCATTGTACTAGGGCTATAACCTAGTACAAATCATTTTACACTAGAGTTGAACTAGCTCTATGACCTAGTACACACAATTTTATACCAGAGTTGAACTATCTCTATAACCTAGTACAAATAATTTTAAACTAGAGTTGAACTAGCTCTATAACCTAGTACTAATAATTTCACACTAGAGTTTAACTAGCTGTATAACCTAGTACAAATAATTTTACATTGGAATTGAACTAGCTCTATAACCTAGTTCAAATAATTTTACACTAGAATTGAACTAGCTCTACTATCTAGTACAAATAATTTTACACTAGAACTGAACTAGCTCTATAACCTAGTACAAATCATTTTAGACTACAGTTGAACTAGCTCTATGACCTAGTACACACAATTTTGAACTAGAGTTGAAGTAGCTCTATAACCTAGTAAAAATAATTTTACACTAGAGCTGAACTAGCTCTATAACCTAGTACAAATAATTTTACACTAGAGTTGAACTAGCTCTATAACCTAGTACAAATAATTTTACACTAGCATTGAACTAGGTCTGTAACCTAGTACAAATCATTTTCCACTATAGTTGAACTAGCTCTCTTATCTAGTACAAATAATTTTACACTAGAATTGAACTAGCTCTATAACCTAGTACAAATAATTTCACATTAGAGTGTAACTAGCTCTTTAACCTAGTACAAATAATTTTATATTAGAATTGAACTAGCACTATTACCTAGTACAAATAATTTTACACTAGAGTTGAACTAGCTCTATAACCTAGTGCAAATAATTTTACACTAGAAATGAAATAGCTCTATTATCTCGTACAAATAATTTTACACTAGAACTGAACTAGCGCTATAACCTAGTACAAATCATTTTATACTAGAGTTGAACTAGCTCTATGACCTAGTACACACAATTTTAGACTAGAGTTGAACTAGATCTATAACCTAGTACAAATAATTTTGAACTAGAGTTGAAGTAGCTCTATAACCTAGTTCAAATAATTTTACACTAGAGCTGAACATGCTCTATAACCTAGTGTGACGCCCCCGATTTAATCGTACACTAATCATGCACGCAAACGTGTACGATCAAGATCAGGGACTCACAGGAAGATATCACAACACAACTTAAAAACATAAATAAGTCATACAAGCATCATAATACAAGCCAGGGGCCTCGAGGGCTCGAATACAAGTGCTCGATCATAGACAAGTCAGCGGAAGCAACAATATCTGAGTACAGACGTAAGTTAAACAAGTTTGCCTTAAGAAGGCTAGCACAAACTGGGATACAGATCGAAAGAGGCGCAGGCCTCCTGCCTGGGATCCTCCTAACTACTCCTGGTCGTCGTCAGCAGCCTGCACGTAGTAGTAGGCACCTCCACTGTAGTAGTCGTCGTCGATGGTGGCGACTGGCTCCTCGGCTCCAAAGTCTGGTTGCGGCATCCGAGAAGAAGAGGAAAACGGGGCAAAAGAGGGAGCAAAGCAACCGTGAGTACTCATCCAAAGTAGTCGCAAGCAAGGAGCTACACTACATATGCATGGGTATATGTGTAAGGAGGCCATATCAGTGGACTGAACTGCAGAATGCCAGAAATAAGAGGGGGATAGCTAGTCCTATCGAAGACTACGCTTCTGGCAGCCTCCGTCTTGCAGCATGTAGAAGAGAGTAGATTGAAGTCCTCCAAGTAGCATCGCATAGCATAATCCTACCCGGTGATCCTCTCCTTGTCACCCTGTTAGAGAGCGATCACCGGGTTGTATCTGGCACTTGGAAGGGTGTGTTTTATTAAGTATCCGGTTCTAGTTATCATAAGGTCGAGGTACAACTCTGGGTCGTCCTTTTACCGAGGGACACGGCTATTCGAATAGATTAACTTCCCTGTAGGGGTGCACCACATAACCCAACACGCTCGATCCCATTTGGCCGGACACACTTTCTTGGGTCATGCCCGACCTCGGAAGATCAACACGTCGCAGCCCCCACTAGGCCTAACAGAGAGGTCAGCACGCCGGTCTAACTCCTATGGCACAGGGGTCTGGGCCCATCGCCCATTGCAGACCTGCATGTTGCGTGGGCGGCCGAAAGCAGAACTAGCCCCCTTAATACAAGAGCAGGCTTACGTTCCAATCTAGCGAGCGCCGCTCAGTCGCTGACGTCTAGAAGGCTTCGGCTGATACCACGACGTCGAGTGCCCATATCTTTCCCACGTAGTTGGTTAGTGTGTATAGACCAAATGGCCAGACTCAGATCAAAAACCAAGATCTCGTTAAGCGTGTTATTATGAAGCAACAGCGGATGCCGACCAGGGCCAGGCCCACCTCTCGCCTAGGTGGTCTCAACCTGCCCTGTCGCTCCGCCACAAAGATCCACACAGAGGGCCGTCGGGACAAAGGTCCTTTCAGCCCCCGATCTGTGAATCACTCGCGGGTACTCTTCGAGCGGACCTGACTTTAGTCACCATCTGTAGTATGTATATATGTATAGTATATACCCGTGATCACCTCCCGAGTGATCACGGCCCAATAGTATAGCAAGGCAAACTGACAAGAATGTAGGGCCAATGGTGATAAACTAGCATCCTATACTAAGCATTTAGGATTGCGGGTAAGGTATCAATGACTGTAGCAACAATGACAGGCTATGCAACAGAATAGGAGTAACCGAACAGTAACATGCTACACTACTCTAATGCAAGCAGTATAGAGAAGAATAGGCGATATCTGGTGATCAAGGGGGGGCTTGCCTAATTGCTCTGGCAAGAAGGAGGGGTCGTCAACACCGTAGTCGAGCTGGGCAGCAGCAGCGTCGGTCTCGTAGTCTACCGGAGAGAAGAGGGGGAAGAAACAGTGAATACAATGCAAACATAAGCATGACGATGCATGACATGACAATGAGCGGGGTTAGGTGTGCCCTAACACGATAGTAGGTGATACCGGCGAAAGGGGGAAACATCCGGGAAAGTATCCCCGGTGTTTCGCGTTTTCGGATAGGTGATCCGGAGGGGGAAAGTTGCGTGTTCGATATGTTAGGAATGTGTGGCGGACGAACGTGCTGTGTATCCGGATTCGTCTCGTCGTTTTGAGCAACTTTCATGTACAAAGTATTTTCATTCGAGCTACGGATTATTTTGTATTAATTTTTAAAGATTTAAATCATTTTTAGAATTAACAGAATTAATTAAATAATAAAATATAATTACGATGTCAGCATGATGTCAAGGTGATGTCAGTGGTCAGCTTTGACCGTTGACTAGTCAAGCTGACGGGGGGGCCCACATGTAATAGTCTGTTTAGTTAGCAGGCTAGTTAATCAGAGTTAATTAGTTTACCTAATGATTAAGTTAGTATAAACAGAATTAATTAAGTTAAATTTAATTGGTTAATTAATTAACTAATATTTTATCTATTTATTTATGCTTGAAGATATCTTTTTAATTCAAACAGGGGCAAGGCCCAGTGTTAGTGACTAACAGGAGGGGGTTAGTGCTAATCTAACCCCCAATTAGCAGGGGCCTGCCTAATCTGGCAGAGGCGCAACCGGCAGGGGCTATGCCCGCGCACAGACGGGGCCGCCGGTGCGGCAGGCCGGCCGGCCGGGAACGACGACGAGTGACACAGCACGGGAGCATGAGGGACGGGCGCGGCGCTGCGCAACCGGAGGGGCGGGCACGAGCGGGGAGACACGATGCGGTAAGAGGCACGCCGCGCACGAGAGCAGAGCTCTGACGTTGGCGACGATGCAGGAAAGGACGCGGTCAGGGCAGCCGGTGCGCGTGCGGGCGCCGGTGAGCGAGGCCATGGCCAAAGTGGCCGGAGCAGGGAAGGAGGAGGAGTTGTCGGGGCCTCACCACGGGGCCGTGGGGTCTAGGCAGTGGTGCTCGGGGAGGAGGACGGGGACGACGTGTATTGCCGGAGACGGGGAGGCGGTCCGGCGAGGTGGAGTCGAGATCGCGTCGGGCGAGGAGGAGATGAGGACGACGGGGCTGCATCGGGGAGGCGCGAGATCCCGCCGAGCTCTTGGGCGAGGACAGCGGCGCAAGGACGGAGGTCGGGAGGCGCGGGCGCGTCGAGAGGATGGGGATCAAACAGATGCGCCCCTCCCATGTGCGGCGTGAGGAGGGAACGAGGGGGAGTGGGGGATCGAGCGAGTGGGGGGGAGTGGAATCGTGGGCTGCTAGGGTTTCAACCGATAGGGGGATATGGAGAGTGGGGTGGGCCGGTCGGGCCAGGGTGGGAGTTGGGCCAGGGCCCAGCAGGGGGCTTTGTTTCTCTTTTGTATTTTCTTTATTTTATTTATTTTCTTTTCTATTTTATTTCAATTTAAATTATTTAGGCATTTTATAAAATGTGTTTATTACACCATATTTACACATGCAATATTTAGTACAAACCGAACATTTTTATTTTAATGTTTGAAATTTTTTATTATTTACCAAACTTTGAATATGAATTTTGGACCGGTTTTGATCTAACGATAGAGTAGCAATAGTAACCGGGGTGACGTGGCATCGTTAACGTCAGATTACTGTAGTCTGATTATCCGGGCGTCACAATTCTCCTCCACTACAAGAAATCTTGTCCCGAGATTTAAGAGGGGAGTATGGGGGAAAGTTCTGGTTAGGATATTCTAACAGATCTTCTCGACGAAGTTAATCCCTTTCGTTGATGTCTTCCATTCTTTATTCCAACGCATCATGATGAAGTTGTCTTCCTTCGGGAACTCCATCATACTTACGAAAGGATAAGGGGGTATTACGGAAGAACGGACCGCTACAATGCTTGTTTATCTAGTAGATAACATCAAGGAAGGTGGCGGAAAGTAACCATCGAATTGAAACTTAAGGAAATATCGAGAGCAAAGTAAGAAGTTATCATGGGAAGTTTTGAGCGGGCGGGCAACCGTCCGATGCCTGAAACAACGTGTGAAATCGGTCCAAGCAGCAAGAGTAAGTATTGCGTCTGATACCAGAATAGAGCACTAGGAAGGTGGCCCGTGAATTAAATACGAAGCCAAGCGTGAGGAATATCCATTAGAAATAGGGTTGTACAGGAGAGTCAGGTTTCGATCCAGTGGACCTGTGGGTTATGGGCCCACCATGTGGGTTGAAAGTAGGAAGGGTGGTGACATCTTGCACAGCCGCGACAGGGAGGCATGCCAGTGAATAGCTTGTCAGCTATGCCGGCAACAATGTCGGTACCAAGGACGGGGAACGAAGAGAGCAATTTTCCTGCTTGTTGAACGAGGCAACCCAATTGGCAAGCTATCACCCGTCGGTGGTTACCGGAATGTCATCAACAATAGAAACATGGTCTTACAAACAGAGTGGTACAATAAGGTGCTTATCTAAGCAGGGAATTATCTCTGCTCAGCTAAGTCAGATTCAGGAAAGGTTAAGCAAAAGACTGGATAGGAAAACACGATTATCAGAGTAAACAGAACAATGGAAAGGAAAATTGTGTTTACACACAGTTATTAGGAGTATATCCTTCCCATGTACAAGCAGAACATAGCATACAGGGTAGGAGAGCAAGTAGCCAACCATTCAGATAAGAGGCAATGATTAATCAAGATGTTACCCATACAACGGTGTTTGGATAACTGACCAAGAAACATTTAGCATCGTGCCTCCAATGTTCTTGTTGAAGAGCGGGGTATCATAGTCATGCTTCGAGGTAGCAATGATATGTTGTTCCAATAAAGGTCAAACTTTTGATACACAAATGATCCATCAGGAGCAACTTATAAATTAAGTCTTAGAATTTCCTCCAGGAAGAATGGATATCCTTGCAAAAGAAATTATAACGATAGGTCCTCCAGCCAGGGGGTGCTAGGCATGACATCATATTACCGGTTCATCAAAGGACCAACATCATAACTCGTGGAAAGTTGTCCCAACCATCGTACCTGACCGAGATTCAGATCAGATTGGTGTCATGATACCTCAGACTCAGGATGTCCGAGAAGAAAAGGTGCAACACAAATTGACGAGATAGCATTGTAAGATTCTTGGGAAATGAACTATGGAAGCGAACTTCCGAAACAAGGGTGCATCACTAAACCAAGGAGAGGGTGAGGAAAAGTCAGATGGACTCAGCGACAATTCATCGAGATTTCCAAAAAGATGGATTTCCATAATTACATGAACAAGGAGATAACATATGTCAGATCAAATGATATAATGATGTATGCTCAAGGAAAAACATCCACAATTAAACATTGATTGAAAGTGCACCTAGAAGTATGGACTAAGTAGCACGATCAATGTTAGAATGGTGATTTGATAACCAAAAGATTTAAATGAAACTATCAGCCATTCACTTCAAAGCAATAGGGTTGCTAGAAGTTTTGAATTCGCACATCATAGTTCGATTATCGGTTTTCCGGTTAGAATAACACGGGGACCAAGGAATGAACGAATATGACAAAAGGTATCACCTGCATCAAGAATTCTTAAGAGGTGGTGAAATTCTCACGACATTCTGGACATAAAAGATGATAATACTCCAAAGTAAAGAAGAACAAATGCTGGATAGCAAGGAACTCATGATTCAATCCAAAACAAGAACACATTTGTGTTGAGGGAAGACAAGGATGTTGTCGATGATAACACAAATCATCAAGGGGCAAGGATAGTATTTCTCAACATGACTTCGATCAATATCCTTGAAGAGCTCACAATGTTGATGATGATCATGACACATTTATTGAGAGGTTTCATGAAGATATTACGCTCATCGACGACATCAAGCAAAAGAAAGGATGGAGCGAAAAGTTATTGAAACCACGGGTACGACACACACACGGAATCAAGCTTGTTGTTCAAGGCAAAATGATATGACGAGGAAAGTTGACGTAAGCTTAGCTCATCGTCGAAAATTGTGCTTCGAGAAGAAGGACCAGGTAGCACAGTTAAAAGTTGCATGATAATGATATAGCCGATAAGGCTAGGAATGGCGTGATCGGGTACAAACTCATACTTAAAGAAGATTACTAAGAGTTGTTGAACCGTAGTGCGGACTCGGTTCAGTTATCGATGTCTTTGAGTGTTTAATAACTTAGAGCCCATGAAAAATTGTAATCAGTGACAATGTAGTACTTGATGAAGAACTCATAAGGAGTTATGCAGTTCCAAGATAATCTCGAGATACCAGGGGGTAATACTCGACGATAGTCCAAAGTAGAGCTTGGACTGGGGTATTGCTCTAAACAAGATAAGTGCTTAAACTTGCATGAGAAATGGTATTTCAAGGAGATCATGGTCGGAACCACGATTGCAAAAGGCCAAATCCCAGATATAAGAACTTATACAAAGGGAATAATTAATTTAGGAAAAGCTTTAATGATACGATCTACATCATGTCCATGGGCATGAACACAAAGTTCAAGGTCGACTCCCACTTCTTCAATGCATAACCTTTCATTCACTTCTCTAGATAAAAATGATTTCAGTGTCAAAACCTACCTGGTGAATTATCAGAGGAGTATGACCCGTGAAACCTTTCGAGTTCACACAGATTAAGGAAGGCATAGGTTCAACCCATCGGGGCTTCTTAGAACATATACCACAACTTCAAGGGTAAATAACACAAGCTCAAAAGCATAGCATGTTTGACAAAGCAGAGGATACAATTTACCAAAGGCATTATTCTGAGAAAAGACTCACAGAGTTATTGAATATAAAGGACGTCGTCGGATAAAATCCAATAAGGATCTGGTGGTCCATAAGGGATCTGATGTGAGCATTGGTACTCAACCAGAAGAAGAAAGAGAGCAACGAGATCGGATTATCGAAACAACTGACTAATCCAAGCTCAACTGCAAAGGAGTTATGATTTCCAAATTAAGGGCTCAGAAACAAACGCTCTGAGTAAGGATGGATAAGTTGAGTAGAGTTAGGGGCACAATCGACGGTAATTTGTTTGGTCGAGAACCAGGTCATGTTCAAAAAGACATCTAAGCCAGAAAGATAATTTAAAAGGGTCAATTGATGTTTGCGCACATTCACTCACATGTTGAATCAATAGGATCAAAATGACGGTGTCAAAGGATACTAATGAATATCGCTAGACATATGGGAAGCATTCATAATGCAAGTAGACAAGTATTTGCAGAGCAATAGTTTGAAGAGGATTCACGGAAGATCGGATAGTATTTCAGAGTATCTTATGAAGCATACGAACAACTGGGGATGAACAGATACACAATAAGTGCGAGGAATTATCCGTAGGGGGTATTCATGCGGTAAAGAACTACAACACAATAAACTCAAAGGATTCTCGGGACAACGGAGAGTATTTCGGGGCATCTTGTAATAACAAGAGCAACGGGAAATGATTGTATGAATGGCAAGTGTATGCAGCTTTCCATATGGGTTGACGGTGGAGGGAAATCGCAAATGCGAAGGCACAAGGTCTCGAGAGAACATCGTAGAGTAACTTCAAAATCTTCTGGTGCAGCAGGCAATCAACTATAATAAGGGGCTCTCCGAGAGAAAGTTGTTACGAGAACCTAATGTTAGAGTTTTAGCAAATTCATTTAACCCGAAGAGAAGAGAGATTAGAGTCCCCGAGTATAGATGAGGAATAAAAGATCCTAATATCACCCAATGGCAATGTGGGCCCGTAAGGCACACAGCCAAGTTAGTAAAAGTTTTGTAATGACTAGACTCGACTTTGGCCAAGGAGTGTGGAAGGGGGATTCCTACAGGCAGTCGGCTCTGATACCAACTTGTGACGCCCCTGATTTAATCGTACACTAATCATGCATGCAAACGTGTACGATCAAGATCAGGGACTCACGGGAAGATATCACAACACAACTCTAAAAACATAAATAAGTCATACAAGCATAATAATACAAGCCAGGGGCCTCGAGGGCTCGAATACAAGTGCTCGATCATAGACGATTCAGCGGAAGCAACAATATCTGAGTACAAACATAAGTTAAACAAGTTTGCCTTAAGAAGGCTAGCACAAACTAGGATACAGATCGAAAGAGGCGCAGGCCTCCTGCCTGGGATCCTCCTAACTACTCCTGGTCGTCGTCAGCAGCCTACACGTAGTAGTAGGCACCTCCACTATAGTAGTCGTCGTCGACGGTGGCGTCTGGCTCCTGGGCTCCATAGTCTGGTTGCGGCATCCGAGAAGAAGAGGAAAACGGGGTAAAAGAGGGAGCAAAGAAACCGTGAGTACTCATCCAAACTACTCGCAAGCAAGGAGCTACACTACATATGCATGGGTATATGTGTAAGGAGGCCATATCTGTGGACTGAACTGCAGAATGCCAGAATAAGAGGGGGATAGCTAGTCCTATCGAAAACTACGCTTCTGGCAGCCTCCGTGTCGGTGTACTAGAGTAGGGGTACCCTAGTATCCCGAACTTGTGCACGGGCAGTTGCAGCACCCCGCGGCAAGGCTTGCCGGGTGACCGCCAAGGTCCTCTGTGGATCCTTTGGAACCATTCAAGAACAAAGTATTTAAGCCAAGGAGACAAGGCCCCGGCAAGAGGAGCTTGCCGGGAAGGCCAACCAAGGCATCGCAAGGAACTTGCCGCGACGCGCCACGTGTCCCGGCAAGGCCCGGTGAGCGACAAGCTTCCGGGCGCGACAAGACAATATCCACGGCAAGGCGCTTGCCGCGACAAGCTACCACTCAGTACCCACGCTCGAGCACATCCACCAACGTGTCGCCCTGAGGCCTTTCCAGACGCGCGTGGCAAGAGGCTGTGCAGCCAGCGGTGCGCGGTGGCAAGCGGCGCTGACAAGACTGCCATCATGGCGAACGGTGGCGTCCCTGACGGTCCTTTTTGCACTATTTGGGCGATGCAGATGGGCATTTAATGCCTTTGTCCCCTGCCGTCAGGGTTAGGTAGGATACACTGTACAAGTAGTTGTACCAACCGCAACTCCTTTTCCATTTTTGCCCTTGTCTATGTTGCCACCTGTCGGAGGCCCCTTGAGCATATAAAAGGAGGCCCATGCGCAACGTAGAGGGGGGTTGGGGAAAACCAGAAAACACTCACGCTCGGTCTCGTTAGCAGCTCGTGTGTACTGTAGCACTCGACGCTCCTGAGCAAGAACTCAATACAATCAGACAAGCAGCAGTAGGAGTGTTATCTCTCCGGAGAGCTCCGAAGCTGGGTAAACTGCTCGTGTGCTTGGCCTCGATCCGCTCTTTGTGCGATCTCCGCCCCCCGCCGAACCGAAAGCGGCTCAGTCCGCCGGTCCCCATAGGGCCACGCGTCCCGGCAAGGCCCGGTGAGTGACAAGCTTCCGGGCGCGACAAGACAATATCCGTGGCAAGGCGCTTGCCGCGACAAGCTACCACTCAGTACCCACGCTCCAGCACATCCACCAACGTGTCGCCCTGAGGCCTTTCCAAACGCGCGTGGCAAGAGGCTGTGCAGCCAGCGGTGCACGGTGGCAAGCGGCGCTGACAAGACTGCCATTGTGGCAAACGGTGGCGTCCCTGACGGTCCTTTTTGCACTATTTGGGCGACATAGACAGGCATTTAATGCCTTTGTCCCCTGCCGTCAGGGTTAGGTAAGATACACTGTACAAGTAGTTGTACCAACCGCAACTCCTTTTCCATTTTTGCCCTTGTCTACGTTGCCACCTGTCGGAGACCCCTTGAGCATATAAAAGGAGGCCCATGCGCAACGTAGAGGGGGTTGGGGGGGAACTAGAAAACACCCACGCTCGGTCTCGTTAGCATCTCGTGTGTACTGTAGCACTCGGCGCTCCTGAGCAAGAACTCAATACAATCAGACAAGCAGCAGTAGGAGTGTTATCTCTCCGGAGAGCTCCGAAGCTGGGTAAACTGCTCGTGTGCTTCGCCTCGATCCGCTCTTCGTGCGATCTCTACCCCCCGCCGAACCGAAAGGGGCTCGGTCCGCCGGTCCCCATAGGTGTTCGTGGATCAGCTTCCCCGACATCTTTGGGCTTCCTCGGGACATTTTCCATTAAGTAATTTATATGAGTCATTGATCTTCCTTTCATGGGCCCTGTATATTCTTCAATTCCTAAAATACAGAACTCTAAAAATGATTTAAGCACAATAACTACGCCAAGTACTATTTTAACGCAAGGCTTTGCCACATCGGGTCTTTTAACTGAAATGCATCAATCCACGATACTAGTACCTGCTCTACAATCTCAGTGGTTAATGATGCATGTCAGTATGATGTTATTAAGCTATGCAACTCTTTTGTGCGGATCCTTATTATCCCTGCAACTCGCTCGTCATGAATTGAATTACAATCAAATTGCTTTAAGTCGGTTACCAATCCCCATAATGGGAGATTACACAATTCAAACAATTAGGAATTTGTCTGAAAGTAAAATAAACAAAGAAAAATCTTCGAATTCAAGAATGATTACTGATTACTAAATTTTGATTTTGTCTTTTTGTTATAAAAATCTAATAATTCTTTATTAAACTATAAAATTAAACTATAAAGAAAAACGAAAAACTACTGCTTATTGGAAATTCTTTCTTATTTTAAATCAGACTATATTTTCGTGATATAATATAATTTATAACTATACAGTTTATACACAAAAAAATACCCTAATCCTTTTTTCCTTCCTTGAATCCTTTAGTTTTAGTCAGTTCATGAAAAATTTTATACTATTAATTTCTTTTTATCCATAATGGATTTACCTGGACCAATACATGAGATTCTTATGCTATTTGGGGGATTTGTTCTTCTACTAGGGGGTCTAGGAGTAGTATTACTTACCAACCCCATTTATTCTACCTTTTCGCTGGGATTAGTTCTTGTTTGTATATCCTTATTCTATTTTTTTTATTAAATTCCTACTTTGTAGCTGTCGCACAACTTCTTATTTATGTGGGAGCCATAAATGTCTTGATCATATTCGCTGTAATGTTCGTAAATGGCTCAGAATGGTCTAAAGATAAGAATTATTGGACTATTGGAGATGGGCTCACTTCACTCGTTTGTATAAGTATTGTTTTTTCACTAATGACTACTATCCCAGATACGTCGTGGTATGGAATTCTTTGGACTACAAGATCAAACCAAATAGTAGAACAGGGTCTCATAAATAATGTTCAACAAATTGGAATTCATTTAGAAACCGATTTTTATCTTCCGTTTGAACTCATTTCCATAATTCTTCTAGTTTCTTTAATAGGTGCAATTACTATGGCTCGGCAATAAGAAAAGTTAGAAAAAGTACAAATTATAAGAATTGCGAATCTAAAATAAATAACTAAAGAATCACAATTTTGATTTAGTAAAACCCATCTACTGCCAACAAATACCACCTTTATTTTCTCTTTTGTTGTGTAATTGTTCTATTGTAATTAATTGAATCGGTTCAATTCTTGCCCTCATATTGAAATGAATCGAGATTGATAAGGAGTTAGTTAATGATGTTTGAGCATGTACTTTTTTTGAGTGTCTATTTATTTTCGATTGGTATCTATGGATTGATCACAAGCCGAAACATGGTTAGAGCTCTAATATGTCTTGAACTTATACTGAATTCAATTAATCTAAATCTGGTAACATTTTCTGATCTATTTGATAGTCGCCAATTAAAAGGAGATATTTTCGCAATTTTTGTTATAGCCCTTGCGGCTGCTGAAGCCGCTATTGGACTATCCATTCTTTCTTCCATCCATCGTAATAGGAAATCCACTCGTATCAATCAATCTAATTTATTGAATAATTAGACTTTTGAATAATTAGACATAGAATCCTCTAAACAAAGGCACACATATTAAAATAATATAGAAATCAATACTATTTTCTTAGTATTATTTGAGAATATCCATTTTTTAGTAGATTATTGCATAGTATTCTTTTTCGCTTAAATGAATTTTTGTATTTGTAATTCATTGATATTGCAATTTGAATATTGCAATAATTTATATTGAAAAGACGATAGCCAATTTATTGGCTAATTCGAATTCATCTGTACAATTCGTAAAATTCTTTCTTATTTCTTATTGTTGAAATCCAAAATTAAAGTCTCTTGGCTCTCTTCACGCTTTCTCACAAACAGATTAAAAAATAGATTTTTATTTTTGAAGTTTGGATAAACCATTGCTTCGTCTGGTGTCTACAATACATATAACTCATTATAGTACTAATTTCATTTTTACCAGATCGAAAAAAATTTATGTTGAAAAGAAAAATTTATAGATCCAATGTCACATTCCGTAAAAAATTACGATACATGTATAGGATGCACTCAATGTGTACGAGCTTGTCCAACAGATGTATTAGAAATGATACCCTGGGATGGATGTAAAGCCAAGCAAATTGCTTCCGCGCTGAGAACCGAAGATTGTGTGGATTGTAAGAGATGTGAATCTGCCTGCCCGACAGATTTTTTAAGTGTCCGCGTTTATTTAGGGCCTGAAACAACACGTAGCATGGCTCTATTTTATTGATACGTTACAAAAACTTCACTCGAATCGTCTGATTCCTCTTTACTGAAGAAGCCTGTGCTCGAAATAATCGAGCACGGGCTTTTCTGGTCAAAACGTATCTTGTCTTTATCACTTTATCATGAGTTATTTTCCTTGGTTAACAATACTTGTTGTTTTGCCGATATTTGCAGGTTCATTAATTTTCTTTTTACCTCGTAAGGGAAACAAAGTCGTTAGGTGGTATACTATATCTATTTGTTTATTAGAATTCCTTCTGATGACTTATGCGTTCTGTTATCATTTCCAACTGGAGGATCCCTTAATCCAATTAAAGGAGGATTATAAATGGATAGATGTCTTCGATTTCCACTGGAGATTGGGAATCGATGGACTTTCATTAGGATCTATTTTATAGATAGGATTTATCACTACTTTAGCTACTTTAGCAGCTTGGCCAATTACACGGAATTCGCGATTATTCTATTTCCTGATGCTCGCAATGTATAGTGGTCAAATAGGATTATTTTCTTCGCGAGACCTTTTACTTTTTTATCATGTGGGAGTTAGAATTAATTCATGTTTACTTACTTTTATCCATGTGGGGGGGGGAAGAGGCGCCTATATTTAGCTACAAAGTTTATTTTGTATACTGCAGGCGGTTCCATTTTTTTCTTAATCGGAGTTCTGGGTATGGGCTTATATGGTTCCAACGAACCAGGATTAGATTTGGAAAGATTAATTAATCAATCATACCCCGCAACCTTGGAAATACTTTTATGTTTTGGCTTCCTTATTGTTTATGCTGTCAAATTGCCGATTATACCCCTACATACGTGGTTACGAGATACCCATGGGGAAGCACATTATAGTACATGTATGCTTTTAGCGGGCATATTATTAAAGATGGGAGCATATGGATTGATTCGGATCAACATGGAATTGTTACCTCATGCTCATTATCTATTTTTGCCCTGGTTAGTAATAATAGGAGCGATCCAAATAATCTATGCAGCTTCAACTTCTCTTGGTCAACGAAATTTCAAGAAAAGAATAGCTTATTCCTCTGTATCTCACATGGGTTTCATAATTCTAGGAATTGGTTCCATAACCAACATTGGACTCAATGGAGCTATTTTACAAATATTATCCCATGGATTTATTCGTGCTACACTTTTTTTCTTGGCAGGAACCGCTTCTGATAGAATGCGTCTTGTTTATCTCGAAGAACTGGGGGGAATATCTATCCCAATGCCTAAAATTTTTACCATGTTTAGTAGCTTTTCAATGGCTTCTCTTGCCTTACCAGGAATGAGTGGTTTTGTCGTAGAATTAGTAGTATTTTTTGGACTAATTACTAGTCCAAAATTTCTGTTAATGCCAAAAACACTAATTACTTTTGTAATGGCAATTGGAATGATATTAACTCCTATTTATTTATTATCTATGTTACGCCAGATGTTCTATGGATACAAGCTATTTAATGTTCCAAACGCAAATTTTGTGGATTCTGGACCATGAGAACTCTTTATTTTAATCTGTATCTTTTTACCAGTAATAGGAATTGGTATTTATCCAGATTTTGTTCTCTCCCTATCCGTTGACAGGGTAGAGGCTCTCTTATCCAATTATTATCCTAAATAGTTTTTTTTTACTCGTCTGCTCTATTAATGTAGAAATAAGTAAAAAAGTATAATTAGATCTATCTCGAATTTTTGAGAACCCTTTGAGAAGGCGTTCAAGGGGTTCTCAAATAAAACATAAAAGTAAAAACCTTCATGAAATGAAGGTTTTATTTTATGTAATCATTTAGGTGTTAATGTAAACGAACCATAACTATGTAAGCCTATTCCTAATAGATTTATACCAAAATAAGAAATACAAATTATAAGAAATCCTATCGAAGCTATAAGTGCAGAATTCGTACCCTTCCAATTTGGATTTATTCTACTATGTAAATAAATTGCGAATATGGTCCAAGTAATAAATGCCCAAGTTTCCTTAGGATCCCAATTCCAATAGGATCCCCAGGCCTCATTAGCCCATACTGCTCCACAAAGAATACCTACTGTTAAAAGGGTAAATCCTAGGCTAATGACACGATAACTCCAAGAATCCAAACGCTCTGTTAATTGATATTTGTAATAATTTGGAAATGAAGGGACAGAGGTTCTTTTTAAAGCACTTCTTTTTGCATAAAAATATTTAATATCACTAAAGAGAAATGTTTTATTTAATACATTTTTTTCTTTTTAGAAAAGAAATGGAAATTATTTCGAAATCTAATGATTAGAATAGCGGCAGATAATAAGGATCCGCACAAAAGAGTTGCATAGCTTAATAACATCATACTGACATGCATCATTAACCACTGAGATTGTAGAGCAGGTACTAGTATCGTGGATTGATGCATTTCAGTTAAAAGACCCGATGTGTGACGCCCGGATAGTTACGCTACAGTAATCCTCCACTAATGATGCCACGTCACCTCGATTACTGTGGTTAATCTCGCATTAGTTCGAAACCGATTTGAATTCAATTTAAAATCACGCAAACAACAAAAGTTTTTAAAAATTAAAACTAAAATGTTCGGGTTGTGTCAAATAAATCGTAAGTAATTATGGTGGAGAAACCAAACTTTGATAAAATGTTTAAAGGCTCTAGAACGATTAAAACAGTAGTAAAACAATTAAACAAATGCCTATTGAATTTATAGAATGCTAAAACTATTTTATTATGGGTCAATAATTAATCCCACAATAGTTTGTTGATTAGTACAAATTTAGGCACTAGGGGTAAATTTTATAAAACTAAAGATAAATGAAACTACAAATAAAAAAAATAAAAGAAAAGAAAATATAAAAAC
>NC_057807.1:416521880-416522546 GCF_018294505.1 Triticum aestivum
GATAGTTACGCTACAGTAATCCTCCACTAATGATGCCACGTCACCTCGATTACTGTGGTTAATCTCGCATTAGTTCGAAACCGATTTGAATTCAATTTAAAATCAGGCAAACAACAAAAGTTTTCAAAAATTAAAACTAAAATGTTCGGGTTGTGCAAATAAATCGTAAGTAATTATGGTGGAGAAACCAAACTTTGATAAAATGTTTAAAGGCTCTAGAACAATTAAAACAGTAGTGAAAACAATTAAACAAATGCCTATTGAATTTATAGAATGCTAAAACTATTTTATTATGGGTTAATAATTAATCCCACAATAGTTTGTTGATAAGTACAAATTTAGGCACTAGGGGTAAATTTTATAAAACTAAAGATAAATGAAACTACAAATAAAAAAATAAAAGAAAAGAAAATATAAAAACAGAAAACAAAACTAACAAAGAACAAAAAAAAAGAAATAGAAGAGACACCCCCGCCCCGCTGGACCATGGCCCAGCAGGCCATCGGGCCAACTAGGCCGGCCCAGCTGGTGCCTACAGCACCCCCTGGGGTGACCGAACCCTAGCGTCACCCCCACTCCCCCCATCGTTCCCCACGACCCCCACTCACTCCTCCCTCCCTCCCGACTGGATTGGGGTCGAGCGACCCCGACCCCATCGCCGCACCG
>NC_057807.1:416522717-416528790 GCF_018294505.1 Triticum aestivum
CGCACCGTCGCAGCCACCTCGTCGACGCCGCCTAGAGGACCACCTCGCCGGACCTCGCTTCCCCGTCTCCCCCTCGTCTGCTTCCCCCACCTCTCGATCCCGATCTGGATCGGGAAGGGGAACAAACCCGGCGCCCCTCGCCGCCTCGGCCCCCGCTGCTCAACACCGACGTCGGTGCCGTCCCTCGCCGCAACTGCTCGTCTCCTCGTCGCCCGGCCGTCCTTGACCTCCTCCTCGAACGGCCTCAACGACCCCGCCGCCTAGATCGACCGCGCACGCCGCCGCCTGGACCTCGTCGGACGTCCTCACCGGTCTGCCTCCTCCTCCTCGCCGGCCTGCACCTCGTCACCGCGTCGCTGACTTCTCCGTCTCCTCCCCGCGCCCCACTGCCTCGATCCCTGCATCTCGCTGTGAGCCTCCGCCTCCTCCTCTCCTCCTTCAGTCTCGCGCACACACTCACGACCGCGGCATCGTCCGTGCGCTGGCCGCGCCCAGCGCCTCGCCCCGCTGAGGCCTCTCTGCCTCGCCCTCTCCCTTGCTCCCCGCGTCCTCGCCTCTGCTGCCGCGCCCTGGCGCCGTCCCGCCGTGGCCTCACCGTTGTCGCCTCCGGCGGCCGGCCTCGCCGTGCCCTGCTATCGCCGGCGCCCCCCTGGTGGCCCTGATGGGCGCGTGCCCGCACCCGCGCCCAAAACCGCTATGGCCCCCTGGGGCCTATGACATATGGGCCCCGCCCACAGAACATGTTTAGAAAAAATAGAATTAAAAGAATTTAAAATAATATTAATAAAATTAATAAGTAATTAATTAGTGAATTAATAAGTTAATTAACCCTGTTTAATTAGTCTAATTAACTAGTTAGTTTAAATAAATAGTAATTAAGTTAGTTAAACCCTAAATCGACTAAACAGTCAATGACGAACGGGACCCACACGTCAGTTGACCAGTCAACTCTGTTGACTGCTGATGTCAGCATGACATCATGCTGATGTCATTATTCCATTTTTGAATTAATTTAAAT
The DNA here is from genome assembly GCF_018294505.1 of Triticum aestivum. NCBI lineage: Eukaryota > Viridiplantae > Streptophyta > Magnoliopsida > Poales > Poaceae > Triticum > Triticum aestivum. Next base: position 416,523,736 of record NC_057807.1, read on the forward strand.
AACTAATTAAATTCTAGAAATTAATAAAATCTTTAGAAAATCATATCTTTTAATCCGTAACTCGGATTAAAATATTTTCAACATGAAAGTTGCTCAGAACGACGAGACGAATCCGGATACGCAACCCGTTCGTCCACCACACACCCCTAACATATCAAACTCGCAACTTTCCCCCTCCGGCTCCTCTGCCCGAAAACACGGAACACCGGGAATACTTTCCCGGATGATTTCCCCCTTCGCCAGCATCACCTCATACTGCGTTAGGACACACCTAGCACCGCTCTTTGTCATGTCTTGCGTCGTCTTGCTTATGTTTGCACTGTATTTATTGTTTCTTCCCCCTCTTCTCTTCGGTAGACTCCGAGACCGATGCTGATGCCCTAGTTCGACTATGGAGTTGACGACCCCTCTCTCTTGCCAGAGCAACCAGGCAAGCCCCCCCTTTGATCACCAGATATCGCCTACTCTTCTCTATACTGCTTGCATTAGAGTAGTGTAGCATGTTACTGCTTTCCGTTAATCCTATTCTGATGCATAGCCTGTCATTGCTGCTACAGTCATTGATACCTTACCCGCAATCCTAAATGCTTAGTATAGGATGCTAGTGTTCCATCAGTGGCCCTACACTCTTGTCCGTCTGCCATGCTATACTACTGGGCTGTGATCACTTCGGGAGGTGATCACGGGCATATACTATATACTTTACACTGTTACATTACCTGTGATACTGTTCGGAGTTGGGGGCTGAAGGGGCAGGTGGCTCCATCCCGTTAGAGGTGGGCCTGGGTTCCCGACGGCCCCCGACTGTTACTTGGTGGCGGAGCGACAGGGCAGGTTGAGTCCACCTAGGAGACAGGTGGGCCTGGCCCTGTTCGGCGTTCGTGGATATTTAACACGCTTAACGAGATCTTGGTATTTGATCTGAGTTGGCTACGAGCCTATACGCACTAACCATCTACGCGGGAGTAGTTATGGGTATCCCGATGTCGTGGTATCAGCCAAAGCACTTCAGACGTCAGCGACGGAGCGGCGCGCGCCGGATTGGAACGTAAGCCTGCTCTTGTATTAAGGGGGCTAGTTCTGCTTCCGGCCGCCCTCGCAACGTGAAGGTGTGCTATGGGCGATGGGCCCAGACCCCTGTGCGCTTAGGTTTAGACCGGTGTGCTGGCCTCTCTGTTTTGCCTAGGTGGGGCTGCGACGTGTTGATCTTCCGCGGCCGGGCATGACCCAGGAAAGTGTGTCCGGCCAAATGGGATCAAGCGTGTTGGGCTATGTGGTGCACCCCTGCAGGGAAGTTAATCTATTCGAATAGCCGTGATCTTCGGTAACAGGACGACTTGGAGTTGTACCTTGACCTTATGACAACTAGAACCGGATACTTAATAAAACACACCCTTCCAAGTTCCACAGACAACCCGGTGATCGCTTTTCTACAGGGCGACGAGGAGAGGATCGCCGGGTAGGATTATGCTATGCGATGCTACTGGAGTTGCTACTTGGAGATGCTACTTGGAGATGCTACTTGGAGGACGTCAATCTACTCTCTTCTACATGCTGCAAGACGGAGGCTGCCAGAAGCGTAGTCTTCGACAGGATTAGCTATCCCCCTCTTATTCTGGCATTCTGCAGTTCAGTCCACTGATATGGCCTCCTTACACATATACCCATGCATATGTAGTGTAGTTCCTTGCTTGCAAGTACTTTGGATGAGTACTCACGGTTGCTTTCTCCCCCTTTTCCCCCTTTCCTTTCTTTCTGGTTGTCGCAACCAGATGGTGGAGTCCAGGAGCCAGGACCAAGCGTCGACGACGACTACTACATTGGAGGTGCCTACTACTACGTGCAGGCTGACGACGACGACCAGGAGTAGTTAGGAGGATCCCAGGCAGGAGGCCTGCGCCTCTTTCGATCTGTATCCCAGTTTGTGCTAGCCATCTTATGGCAACTTGTTTAACTTATGTCTGTACTCAGATATTGTTGCTTCCGCTGACTCGTCTATGATCGAGCACTTGTATTCGATCCCTCGAGGCCCCTGGCTTGTATTATGATGCTTGTATGACTTATTTTATTTGTAGAGTTGTGTTGTGATATCTTCCCGTGAGTCCCTAATCTTGATCGTACACGTTTGCGTGTATGATTAGTGTACGATTGAATCGGGGGCGTCACAAGTTGGTATCAGAGCCGACTGCCTGTAGGAATCCCCCTTTCCAACTCCTTGGCCGAAGTTGAGTCTAGTCATTGCAAAACTTTTACTAATTTGGCTGTGTGCCTTACGGGCCCACGTCGCCATTGGGTGGTAGTAGGATCTTTTATTCCTCGACCTATGCTCTAGGACTCTGACATCTCTTCTATTCGGGTTAAACGATTTTTACTAAAATCTGACTTTAGGTTCTCGAAAATACTTTCTCCCGGAGAGCCCCTTCAGTCCAGGTGATCGCCGGCTACACCAGAAGATTTCAAAGTTACTCGCCGAAACTCTTTTGAGACTTTGTGCCCGTTGCCTTTGCAATTCCCTACCATCGAAATATCCCTATGGATAAATACATACACTTGACGTTCTTACTTTTATTCTCAGTTGATCTTGTTATTACAAGATACCCCAAAATTCTCTCTATTGATCCGAGAATATCTTGTGCCTACTGTCTTGCAATTCCTGGTCACCTGAATACCCCTATGGATAATTCTCGCACTTGTCGAGTAACCGCTTATCCCCAGTTGTTCATGTGTTTCACGAAAGTCTTCAAAATAATATTCGATCTTCCGAAAATCCTCTGGAGCCTTTGGCTCTTGAAATTCTTGCTTGCTTGCATTATGGTTAATCCCATAAGTCTCGTAGTCTTAATGACATTCCTTGTCATTATCATTTTGAGTCTGTTGACTCAATATGTTTGCGAATACACGCAATCATTATTGATCCTTATAAATTACCTTTCCGGCTGAGCTTCCATTCTTTTAACTGGAATTGGTTCTCGACCAATCCAATTGTCGTTGATTGTACCCTAAGGCTATTCAACTTATCCATCCTTAATCAGAGCATTGCTTCTGATCCCTTGATTTGGAAATCATAATTTCTTTGCATTTGACAATTGAGTTAGTTAGTTGTTTCTATAATCTGATCTCCTTGCATTCTTCTTCCTCTAGTTGAGTACCGATACTCGTATCAGATCCTTTGTGGACCATCAAGTCCTTTGTTGGATTGTTATCCGACAGTGTACTTCACATTTGATCACTTTGTGAGTTCTTCCCCTGATACATAATGCCTTTGTTAAGTTGTATCCTCTGCTTGGCCAACCATGCTCTGCTTTCGGGCTTGTGTTATTTACTCTTGAAACTTGTGGTATATGTTTCTAAGAAGCCCCTATGGGTTGAACATATGCCTTCTCTAAACCGTGTGAACCCGAAAGTTTTCACGAGTCATACTCTTCTGGTGCTTCACCAGATAAAATTTCAACACTGCAACTTCCTCGAACGTGAGAAGTGAATGAAAGGTTATGCATTGGAGAAGTGGGAGTCGACCTTGAACTTGTGTTCATGCCCATGGACACGATGTAGATCTTATCATTAAAGCTTCTCTTAAATAAATTATTCCTTTGGTATACGTTCATCTTATATCTAGGATCTGGCCTTTTGCAACCGTGGTTCTGACCATGATTGTTCTTCTTTGATCTCATTTCTCGGACAAGTTAAAACAATTGTCTTCTATGGATCAATACACCAGTCCAACCTTTACTTTGATCTTGTGTCGAGTATTACCCCCCTGGTATCTCGAGATTATCATGGAACTGCATAACTTTTTTATGAGTTCTTCATCAAGTGCTACCTTCCCACTGATTCCAATTTTCACGGGCTCTGAGTTATTGACACTCAAAGACACCGATAACTGAACCGAGTCCGCTCTACGGTTCAACAACTCTTCAGTAAGCTTCTATAAGTACGAGTTTGTACCCGATCACGCCATTCCTAGCCTGTTGGGCTATATCATTGTCGTGACGATTCTAACTGTGCTACCTGGTCCTTATTCTCGGAGCACCAATTTTCGACGATGAACTAACCTTACGTCGATCCTCATCGTCATATCATTTCGCCTTGAACAACAAGCTTGGTTTCGAGTTTGTGTCGTACCGTTGGTTCCAATAACCTTTCACTTCATCATTACTTGACTTGATGTCATCACCGATCGATTACTTCTTCATGAACTCTCGCGACAAAGGTGTCGTGATCATCAACATTCTGAGCTCATCCAGGATATCAATTGAATTCATGATGAGAAATACCATCCTTGCCCTCGATGAATTGTATTATCGTCGACCACTTTATTGCCTTCCCACCCACACAAGCTTGTTCATGTTTGGTGTTATACCTTGAGTTCCTTGCTATCCAGCAATTGTTCTTCTTTACCTTGGAGTATTACCATCCTTTATGTCAAGAATGTTCTGAGATTTGTTCCACCTCTTGAGAATTCTTGACATAGAAATACTTCCCACCGTCACCATTCTTTCTTGGTCCCCGTGTTAATTCCAACAAGTGAACGGTGTTGTTTGTATTCTTTCCTTCTAGCAACCCTATTGCTTTGAAGTTAATGGTCGGTCGTTCATTCTTAGACTATTGATTATTGAATCATCATTCCGGCATTGGTCGTGCAACCCAGCCCATATTCCCGGTGCACCTCTCATCCAATGTTTAACTGTGTATGTTCTCCTCGAGCATACACCATTTTCTCATTTGATCCGACAAATGTTATCTCCTTGTTCACATAATTGTGGAAATCCATCTTTTGGAAATCTCGATCAATTGTCGTTGAGTTCACCAGACACCTCCTTGTTCTCTCCTTGGGTTAATGATGAACTCTTGTTAACGGAAATCCCTTCATAGTTCATTTCCCCGAGAATCTTACAATGTCGTCTCGTCAATTTGCGTTGCACCTTTTCTTCTCAGGAATCCTAAGTCTAAGGTATCCTGACACCAATCGGATCTGAATCTCGGTCGGATATGATGGTTGGGACAACTTTCCAAGAGTTATGATGATGATCCTTTGATGACCCGGTAACATGATGT
>NC_057807.1:416529013-416545046 GCF_018294505.1 Triticum aestivum
GGCTGGAGGACCTATCATTATAGATTCCTTTTCAGCAAGGTTATCCGTTCATCCATAGGGAAATTGTAAGACTTATTCTACAAGTTATTCCTGATGGATCCTTCGTGTTTCCAAAGTTTGATCTTCACCTGAAGACCATGTCAATGCTACCTCGAAGCATGTCAATGGTACTCCGATTTTCAACAGGAACATTTGAAGCACGATGCTAAATTTTGTTTATCATTTATCCTAACACCGTTGTATGGGTAATATCATGAGATTCCTCCCCCCTTACCTAAATGGTTGTCTACTTTATATCCTGTCATGGATATCTTGCTCTGCTTGTCCTTGGGAAGGATATACCCTTGAATTATGCGTTTTAACACATTTTCCTTTCCATTGTTCTGTTTAATCTGATATTCATATTTTCCTTTCCATTGTTGTGTTTGACATTCTTATGATCTATATAATCTAAGCAGTAAAAATCCACTGCTTGTGCAAACACCTCGAGGTACAACTCTGTCAGTAAGACCCTGTTACTATTGTTGATGACATTCTGGTAGCCACCGATGGACGAGAACCTTACCTATTGGTCCGCCTCGTTCAACGAGCAGGGAAATGGTTCTCTTTGTCCCTCGCCCTTGGTATCGATTGTCACACCCTAGCTAGTCATGCATCAGAGTGTGTGCATCATGTTTAAAATTCCATTTAACTTGAAATGGGGATTTGTGAAACCCTCAGAATCATTTCTGAAAATGATCCAAATAAAAATTTCTCCAAAAAGGTCCAAGAAAATGCTCATGTTGCTCTCTGAAAATATTGGGCAGAGATAAAAATCAAACCAATATTTTTAAGATCTGATAGGTATTTATTTTGGGCATTTGGAATTAATGCATAAATATTTGCATTGGAAATATATTAACTATATATATTAATATATGTCCAAATATTATGCCAATTATAAAGGAGCTCTGGAATGATATATCTAGCTCCTGCAAAAATTGGCATAAGGAAATAAAATGATTTAATATTTTATTTAAATCAAAACAAATGTCAGAAAATTAAAAAAACAGAAATAAATAAAAGGGAGGACCTTACCTGGGCCTTTTACCTGGCGCCTCTGGCCCAGCCAGCTGGCCGTCCCAGCCCGCCTCCCTCCTCTGTCGTCTTCATCCTCGACAGAGGGAGGGGAGTGTGGCCGGCACGCGCGCGCGCCACCGCGCCACGCCACCTGCTCGCCTGCCTGCCTGCCCCTCCCCTCCTCGTCTCGATGCCCCGGACGACGCCACGCCCTCCCCTGCTCTCTCTCACTCTCCCTCGGTTCTTCCCCTCCTCTCCCTCGCTCTCTCTCTCACGGCCGAACACCACCATCGCCGCCGTTCGCCATAGCAGCCGTCACCGGCCACCCCTCGCCCTCCGCTGAGCTCAGGAGCTCCGCCGCGACCCCCTCTTCCTCCCCACCAAGCCAAGCCCCTCCGGAGGCCCTGCATCGCCGCCCACGTCGCCGTTCCCCTCCTCGGCCACCGGAGATCATCGCCGTCGAATCGAGAGCTACCGGACGTCCCCGAGCCCGCTAACCATCCCTGCAGCTCCACGGTGAGCCACTGACCCGATTCCCCCTTGCCCCGTCGTCCCTAGCATCCTGTAGTTGCCGTCCCCTTGAGCTCCGAAGCTCGCCGCCGCCGTGCCTCGTCGCCGCCGTGGCTGGAGCCGTTGTAGCTCGAAGCCGAGCACACCATCGTGCTCCACACCTCACCAGGAGCACGTAGCACGCACCAATGCCTCCCCTAGCGCCCTGCATCGCCTAACCCGCCGCTGGCCGAACTCCGGCCGCCGCTCACGAGCTCGCCGTCGTCGGTACCGGCCACCATAGGCACGGCCACCACCACCGTTCGACGCACGGGAGCAAGGGCTCTCCAACGAGCCCAAGCACGGCCTCGCCCGTGCCCTGTAGCGCGTTTCCGCATCGCGCCGCCGTCTCGGGCCTCGCCGGCGTCATGTCGCCGGTGGGTTTGACCCACCATGACCACGGCAGGACCCCCCCTGTGTCCCTGACAGGTGGGCCCAGCCCTGTTAGCTAATTAGGATTAGCACTAACCGAATTAGTTAAACTAACTACCCCCCCTGACACTGACCAGTGGGCCCCAGCGCCACTAATTCCTAATTAGGATTAAATTAACCCTGTTAAACCCCCCTGTCACTAACGTGTGGACCCCACACGTCAGGTTTGACCCCAGCCAGCCGCAGTTGACCGCTGACGTCATGCTGATGTCATGCTGGCGCAATATTTATATTTCTGGATTTAAATTAAATCAGGAAATTCCAGAATATTATTTAAACTTCAAAAATTCATAACTTTTATTCTGTAACTCCAAATTAGACAAATTATATATGAAAAACGATCAGAAAAATCCAATCTATCCATCTGTACTATTTTCATGCATGATCAAACAAGTTAAATTGATGTTTTAAGCAGAACAAGGAAAAGCACTTTAAAAGGCCATGTTTGAGTTTGAAATTTGAATCTTTGATTCAAATTTGTTCAAACCCTTCTGGTTTTAGCTGCATTAGCCCAACACACTCATATTGCCATGTTTCATGCATGCATCATATTGTTGCACATTGTTTGGTGATGGTTGTGTATCGGTGTCCTTTGCGACAGGTTCTGCCTCCGAGGAGTACCGTGATTACCCTAACGAAGAACCGTATCAGTGCATCGAACCATCAGGCAAGCAACCAACCATTTGATCATATCGATACAATCCCATGTTCTCGCTCCTGCTCTCTTTTACTGCATTAAGACAACGCGTTTCAAACTGCTGTGTGCTACGGTAGTTGAACCCATTTCCTCTGCATGACCTGTCATTGCCACAGTAACTAGATGAAACCCACTAGCATGTGTAGGAGTTGAATTGAGCCATATGTATGTGTTGTTCCTACCTTGCTATGCCTGCTATGCTTAGAGTCGGGTCAGGTCTGGTTCATCTGGGTGATGGGCTAGAGTGAAATGATTATGTCGGTAATGAGAGTGGTGTGGTGAACACGGTTTGGTAAAGGTATCGATGAGAGGCCATGTAGGAGTACATGGTGGGTTGTTTCATTGAAGCCGACCTTAAGCACTGAGATCTGTATGTGTGATTTAAGAATCAGCTACTACCATGCATTGGGCCCGAAACCAATGGACCCTCTCGGCTTCTTATTCACCCTAGTTCTCCGTCCAGGAGTTGCAAGTAGTTTCTGGTGTTTGTAGCCTACTGGAGGCCGTGGACAGCGCTGACCGTAGGGGTGGGCTGTGATGCGGTAGGTACGTGGCCGGGTGTACCGAATACCCGTTAGGTATCTCGGGAACCCTGTTCACATCGTTCGGGGCCGTATGGGAAACCTCGGCCGGACTCCCTGCGAATGGAACCTGGATAGGCGATAAACCTGGACTGGAGGCTTAGGTGATTAGGTAGGTCGTGGCCGACACCCACGTTGGGCTTCCGCTTGAAGGTTGCCGAGTACATGTCGTGTAAACGACGGTAAGTGGTGAGAGCGTGTATGAAGAAGTACACCCCTGCAGGGTTATCATAACCTATTCGAATAGCCGCGTCCGCGGTAAAGGACTACTTGGTTGCCTATACAGTTCATAGACAAGTAAATGGAAACTACTAAAAGCCTCAAGATAAGTGTGAGTGCTGAGGATGGCTCTTCCGTAGTAAGACGGAGGCGGATCCTCGGTAGTGTATTGAATTGGTGAAGTAGTGGACTCGTGTGCGCAAAACCATTTCAAGTTGAAGTATCGTAGGATAGTCTAGCCAAGAGTCAAAGCTGGCTTGCTGCAATAACTCCACCACCCCTTCTTGATAATATGCATGTATGTAGGATCTGATGTAAGTCTTGCTGAGTACCTTTGTACTCATGTTGCTATAATTTACATTTTTTACAGAAGACGCTGCAACCCCTTCTGATGGGTTCTATGTAGACATTGACATCAACGAGTAGGCTAAAGGCCCAGGTAGTGACCCTGAGCTTGTGAAGGACCACGTAGTATAGCTAGGCTTTCCAAGCCTCTTTTATTTTACTAGTTGTCTGTACTCAGACGATGTACTTCCGCTGCTGGTTTGTATGACTGTATGACTTGAATGCTGGGTCGTGTGACCCGTATCTTTGTGTATGCTATGTATGGCTCCCTGAGCCTTAAATAAAGTACTTGTGTCGTAGAGTCATGTTGTGATGCTTCGTTGTATTTGCACATATCGAGCATATTGTGTGTATGATTGAAATGCTTGGTATGTGTGGGATCTGACTACCTAGTTGTTTATCTTTAGTAGCCTCTCTTACCGGGAAATGTCTCCTAGTGTTACCGCTGAGCCATGGTAGCTTGCTACTGCTCTGGAACACTTAGGCTGGCCGGCATGTGTCCTTCTTCGTTCCTGTGTCTCTCCCTTCGGGGAAATGTCACGCATTGAGTACCGGAGTCCTGTTAGCCCGCTACAGCCCGGTTTACCGGAGTCCTGCTAGCCTAGTGCTACAGCCCGGACCCACTTGCTGATGACCGACACGTTCGAAGCTGGGTCATGGATGCCTGTCCCTGTAAGTCTGTGCCACTTTGGGTTTACGACTAGTCATGTCAGCCCGGGCTCTTTATCATATGGATGCTAGCGACACTATCATATACGTGAGCCAAAATGCGCAAACGGTCCTGGGCAAAGGTAAGGCGACACCCGTGGGGATACCGTGCGTGAGGCCGCAAAGTGATATGAGGTGTTACCGGCTAGATCGATGTGACATCGAGTCGGGGTCCTGACAGCGTTGGCATCAGAGCCGGACTGCCTGTACGTTCTCCAAGCCAAACTGGTCGATGTTGAGTCTAGAAATTCTTTAGTTATATGTAGGGGAATTGTTTGTGGGTTGGAACGTAAGGCTCTTTTTACTCCTTTATCTTATGACATTCTGATCTGAGTCAGTCCATTCTTCCACCGGGGGTTAAGGAATTAGGATCTATTCTCTCTATCAGGATCACGTGTTACTAATCAGTAGTACCTTATAGGTATGATGGATACAAGCCTAGTTCAGTTCTTTTACCACATTATGTTGCTAGGATGGTCTCAGAACTTTGATATGATGATGTTGAGTGTGTATGAAATCCTTTGTCAAATGTCTCAAAATCCTTCTTGAGCATTTACAGCTGTTATGCTGCCGAAATTTTGCTAGAAATTCTAATGCCTTTGCATTATGATTGTGCTTTCAGATGGCCACTCGCGACCTCAATCAAGTGGTTCGCCTGACTCGATGCCTAGATGTACCCGGCCATACTGCCAAGTTGGTCAGGGTAATGACTGAGGCTGGATACCGCTGGTATCCTGAGTACACGGTCGAAGAGCAATTTCGAGACTTTAATCAAAGCCAGTATCTCTGCACTGTCAGGATATTTCCATCTTATCCTGGATCCACCGAGCCCCTTCACTGCTCCTATGGACTCGGGGTTACTATTGAGATGGCTGTGCAGGACGCCGCCTACTCTATGATGACCATTATGCGAGTCAGATCTGGTCTATTTCGGGACTCTGATTTCCGGTATATGCCAGGATCACTTCCGGGAGCACAAGGGTATCTCCAGGCTATCTATGCTGACCCCACCCAGGAGGATTCACGGACTCGCACCACTGCTGAGATGCTCGAGGATAAGGATCGTGAAAATCGGGCCTTGAGGTTAGAGCTCTTCAATATCCGTGCTGACCACTGGGCCACTTTGACTCGGTTCGCACCGGCGGTGCAAGCTGGATATTCAGATATGCGCGATCTCTATCCTGTGAGATCTGCTCTGCCAGACGTGATGGGTTGGCGTGATGTAGGAGGCATCACCCCACCTCGCGGTCCCCGCAGGCCACCGTCTGTTGATCCAAGGCCTCATCCTAGCCCCTATGGTCCACAAGCTCCGCGAGATCGTCTGTTTCCGGATGATCATGTTGAGCTTCCAGGCTATGGAGGTGACTTCTACGAGGACTACTACGGATCGGTCTGAGTTAGTGGTAGTATCACTAGTTCGCACTAGCTGTGTCGTCTATCGTCCCGCGTGACTCGTGGGATATGACCTAGTTTGTACTCTTTCCGGAGGTGTAGAAAAATAATGTATAGGAGCTTGGAATGCCTCCGATGAGATGTAATCCTCTTTTCACCGTAATAGTACCTTGTTTGGTCTTGTACTAAACCCTGTATGGTGTGTATGACGATAGAATAAAGAAGCAGTTTCTGTATTTACCATGTCACACGGATGATCATCTTGCATTCCGAATTATTCCTTACATTTTGTATCCTATGTTGGAATTTTATCATCCTGACTAAATCATTGTCTTGTTTACCTAGGATGGTCAACACGCGCGCTAACCCTGCTCCTTAAGAGCAGGCTGAAGGCAGTGAAGTCAGGGATGCAAATCTGCCTCATCCTCCTTCCCTAGCCGAGGTTATGATGGAAGCTGAGAGAAACAAGCGGGAGACTAACCGTTTGTTGGAGCGTATTGAACAGAACACGGCACACCATCAGAGGACTAACGTGGTGTCACTCAGTGATTTTATCAAATTACACCCACCCACGTTCCACCACTCCGTCGAGCCTCTCGACGCTGATGACTGGCTTCGCAGTATCTCTCACAAACTGCGTTCCGCGCTGGTAGCGGAGGCTGACAAGGTCACCTTTGCTGCATATCATCTTGAAGGCCCCGCCAGTCTATGGTGGGAGAATTATGGAGCTATGCGCCCGGCGGGCCATGTCACTACTTGGGCTGAGTTCAGCGAAGCTTTCCGTGAACATCACATTCCGGAGGGTCTCATGGACCGTAAACGTGAGGAATTTTGCAGTTTCACCCAAGGCCGACTTTCTGTGGATGTTTACAGCAGGGAGTTTGGTAACCTCGCACGATATGCAACTGAGGAAGTGTCTACTGACGCCAAGAAGCAAGCAAGGTTCCGTAAGGGACTTAGTCCTGAGCTTCGCCGTGACCTCCGTCTGCATGAGTGCACATCTTTTCAGAAACTTGTCAACAAGGCCATCAGTGCTGAAACTGTTCAGACTGATTATGACGCAACACGCAAGCATGGCCGTGACATGGGTTCCTCATCCGGTGCTGGTCCTCAGAAGCGCCGCGTGTGGGTACCCAACACCGCCCTGCCACCCAGGTTCACACCGAGGCCATCTTTCCAGGCGCCTCGCCCTGTTCAACAGTCTGCACCGGCCAAGCCCTATGGGGGTCCAACCAACAATGCTCCTCCACATACCAGTTCCGTAACTTGTTTCAAGTGTGGGGAATCTGGCCACTATATGCATGAGTGTCCCCAGACCAACCCCAACCAATCTGCTAAAGCCGTTGGCCGTGGCAAGCCGACAAGGAAAGTGTTCCACGCCAAGCCGGCCACCGCTTCACGTGGCCATGTCAACTGTATCTCGGCCGAAGAAGCTCAAGAGGATCCCAACGTCGTTCTCGGTACGCTTCTTGTTAATTGCCACCCGGCATCTGTTCTTTTCGATACAGGAGCCTCTCATTCATTTATATCCGAGAACTATGCTCGTTTGCATAACACCGCATTCTGTGACATGCCATCCACTATGGAAATTTCTACTCCCGGGTCTAGATGGCAGACCTCTAGGGTAAGTTATGGAAATGAAATCCAAGTCGACAGACATGTTTTTCTTGCATATTTGATAGCCCTTAAATCTTCAGATATTAATATCATTCTGGGTATGGACTGGATGTCAGCTCATCAAGCCAAAATTGATTGCTTCTCTAGGACTGTTCAACTCACCCATCCTTCGGGGAAGATAGTCAATGTCTTGACCCGAATAGCCAAGCGACAATTTTATTCTCTTAACGCCAGCCCTTTGCCAGACCTTGAGGACGTGTCGGTAGTCCGTTACTTCCCGGATGTCTTTCCAGAAGAATTGCCAGGTGTTGCACCTGACAGGGATGTTGAGTTCGTAATAGACCTCATCCCAGGAACCGTGCCGATTGCTAGAAGACCCTATAAGATGGCACCCCTAGAACTAGCCGAACTTAAGAAACAACTCGATGAGTCCTTGAAAAAGGGTTTCATCCGACCTAGCTCATCTCCGTGGGCTTGCCCCGTCCTATTCGTCAAGAAGAAGGATGGTACGGACCGGATGGTTGTAGATTACCGACCTGTCAATTTGGTCACAATCAAGAACAAATATCCGCTCCCCAGGATCAACGACTTTATGATCAGCTCGCTGGATCCTCAGTCTTCTCCAAGATGGATTTGAGGTTGGGCTACCATCAAATCAAAATCAGAAACGGGGACATTCCCAAAACGGCCTTTGTTACTCGTTATGGCCAGTACGAGTACACCGTCATGTCCTTCGGCTTAACCAACGCTCCAGCCACCTTCTCTCGGTTAATGAACTCAATCTTCATGGAGTATTTGGATAAATTCGTCGTGGTTTACCTCGATGATATACTCATATACTCCAAGAACGAGGAAGAACATGCCGAACATCTAAGGCTAGTGTTGAAGAAACTTCGAGAGCATCGCCTTTATGCCAAATTTTCTAAATGTGAATTCTGGTTGTCAGAAGTGACCTATCTGGGTCATGTAATATCTGGTAAAGGTATTGCTGTTAACCCTGAGCGAGTTCAAGCCGTCCTTAATTGGACTCCACCTGAATCGGTCAAGCAAGTTCGGAGTTTTCTGGGCTTAGCGAGCTATTGTCGTCGCTTTGTCGAGAACTTCTCCAAGGTTGCTAAACCTCTAACCGAACTCCTCAAGAAAGATAAGAAGTTCGAGTGGACTCCACAATGTGAGAACAGCTTTCAGGAACTGAAAAGACGCCTGACCTCTGCTCCCGTACTGGTACCGCCAGACTTCTCCAAGGACTTTGTTATCTACTGCGACGCCTCGCGACAAGGACTAGGTTGCATTCTCATGCAAGATCGACACGTAATTGCCTACGCTTCACGGCAATTGCACCCACATGAGGAGAATTATCCTACTCATGATCTAGAGCTTGCAGCCGTAGTCTACGCACTTAAGACCTGGCGGCATTACCTCCTCGGTAATCGTTGCGAAATATTCACTGATCACCAAAGTCTGAAGTACATCTTCACCCAACCGGATCTGAATCTCAGGCAAAGACGTTGGGTTGAGTTGATCACAGACTTCGACTTAGGAATAACCTACACCCCAGGGAAAGCTAACGTCATGGCTGATGCGCTAAGTCGTAAATCTTATTGTAACAACCTGATGTTACAACAAAGTCAACCGCTTCTCCATGAGGAATTTCGGAAGCTTAACCTTCACATTGTTCCTCAAGGTTTTCTTTCCACCTTGGTGGCAAAACCTACCCTTACGGATCAGATCATCAAAGCACAGAAGGTAGATCCGGGAATCTCCTGCATCAAGAGAAACATTCAGAAAGGAGTTGCGAATTGTTTCTCCATTAATGATCAAGGGGTCGTATACTTCGGGAATCGACTAGTGGTTCCCAAAGTGCAAAACCTGAGGCGATTGATCCTTAAGGAAGCTCATGAATATCCTCTCACCATTCATCCCGGTAGTACTAAGATGTATCAGGACCTACGCCAGAGGTTCTGGTGGACTAGGATGAAGAGAGAGATTGCTTAGTTTGTTGCAAATTGCGACGTCTGTCGTCGTGTAAAAGCAGAGCACCAACGGCCTGCTGGCACCCTTCAACCCTTAGCTATTCCTGAATGGAAATGGGATAAAATTGGTATGGATTTCATTACCGGTTTTCCCAGGACCAAGAGAGGGAATAATGCTATTTTCATCGTGGTCGATCGTCTTTCCAAAGTAGCCCATTTCCTACCTGTTCGTGAGAGTATAACCGCTAGTCTGCTGGCAGACTTATACATCTCCCGAATAGTGTCCCTCCATGGTGTTCCTTTGGAAATCAACTCGGATCGAGGAAGTCTTTTCACCTCTCGATTTTGGGAAAGTTTCCAAAATGATATGGGAACCCGTCTCTCCTTTAGCACCGCCTTCCACCCTCAGTCGAGTGGTCAAGTGGAACGCGTCAACCAGATTCTAGAAGACATGCTTCGAGCCTCTGTTATCTCATTCGGAATGGACTGGGAGAAGTGCCTTCCATTTGCCGAATTCGCTTACAACAACAGCTATCAGTCTAGCTTGGGTAAAGCCCCTTTTGAAGTTCTCTATGGACGACGGTGTCGAACACCCCTTAACTGGTCAGAGACCGGGGAAAGACAATTCTTTGGCCCGGATATGATTCAAGAAGCAGAAGAACAAGTTCGTATCGTTCGTGAAAAGTTGAAAACAGCCCAATCTCGTCAAAAGAGTCAATATGACCGAAAACATAAGGCTGTGACTTTCGAGGTTGACGAGAAGGCTTATCTTCGGGTCACCCCTCTGAAGGGAACCCATCGTTTCGGTATTAAGGGCAAATTGGCTCCCCGTTACATTGGACCTTTTCGCATTCTCGCCAAACGAGGAGAAGTTGCCTACCAGTTGGAACTACCTCCGCACCTCTCCAGAGTCCACGATGTCTTCCATGTTTCTCAACTCAGGCGTTGCTTCTCGGATCCTATCAGTGGAGTGGACCACGAAACGCTTGATCTCCAAGATAATCTTACACATCGAGAGTACCCCATTCGTATTCTCGATCAAACCGAACGTACCACCCGACGTCATAATATCAAGTTTCTCAAAGTACAATGGTCGCACCATTCTAAGGATGAAGCAACTTGGGAAAGGGAGGATCGTCTTCGACTCGAGTATCCCGCCTTCTTCCCGGAGGAACCCAAATCTCGGGACGAGATTCTTTTGAGTGGGGGTGAGTTGTCGCACCCTAGCTAGTCATGCATCAGAGTGTGTGCATCATGTTTAAAATTCCATTTAACTTGAAATGGGGATTTGTGAAACCCTCAGAATCATTTCTGAAAATGATCCAAATAAAAATTTCTCCAAAAAGGTCCAAGAAAATGCTCATGTTGCTCTCTGAAAATATTGGGCAGAGATAAAAATCAAACCAATATTTTTAAGATCTCATAGGTATTTATTTTGGGCATTTGGAATTAATGCATAAATATTTGCATTGGAAATATATTAACTATATATATTAATATATGTCCAAATATTATGCCAATTATAAAGGAGCTCTAGAATGATATATCTAGCTCCTGCAAAAATTGGCATAAGGAAATAAAATGATTTAATATTTTATTTAAATCAAAACAAATGTCAGAAAATTAAAAAAACAGAAATAAATAAAAGGGAGGAACTTACCTGGGCCTTTTACCTGGCGCCTCTGGCCCAGCCAGCTGGCCGGCCCAGCCCGCCTCCCTCCTCTGTCGTCTTCGTCCTCGACAGAGGGAGGGGAGTGTGGCCGGCGCGCGCGCGCGCCACCGCGCCACGCCACCTGCTCGCCTGCCTGCCTGCCCCTCCCCTCCTCGTCTCGATGCCCCGGACGACGCCACGCCCTCCCCTGCTCTCTCTCACTCTCCCTCGGTTCTTCCCCTCCTCTCCCTCGCTCTCTCTCTCTCACGGCCGAACACCACCATCGCCGCCGTTC
The DNA here is from genome assembly GCF_018294505.1 of Triticum aestivum. NCBI lineage: Eukaryota > Viridiplantae > Streptophyta > Magnoliopsida > Poales > Poaceae > Triticum > Triticum aestivum. The sequence goes on from NC_057807.1 coordinate 416,540,532, forward strand.
GCCATAGCAGCCGTCACCGGCCACCCCTCGCCCTCCGCTGAGCTCAGGAGCTCCGCCGCGACCCCCTCTTCCTCCCCACCAAGCCAAGCCCCTCCGGAGGCCCTGCATCGCCGCCCACGTTGCCGTTCCCCTCCTCGGCCACCGGAGATCGTCACCGTCGAATCGAGAGCTACCGGACGTCCCCGAGCCCGCTAACCATCCCTGCAGCTCCGCAGTGAGCCACTGACCCGATTCCCCCTTGCCCCGTCGTCCCTAGCATCCTGTAGTTGCCGTCCCCTTGAGCTCCGAAGCTCGCCGCCGTCGTGCCTCGTCGCCGCCGTGGCTGGAGCCGTTGTAGCTCGAAGCCGAGCACACCATCGTGCTCCACACCTCACCAGGAGCACGTAGCACGCACCAACGCCTCCCCTAGCGCCCTGCATCGCCTAACCCGCCGTTGGCCGAACTCCGGCCGCCGCTCACGAGCTCGCCGTCGTCAGTACCGGCCACCACAGGCACGGCCACCACCACCGTTCGACGCGCGGGAGCAAGGGCTCTCCAACGAGCCCAAGCACGGCCTCGCCCGTGCCCTGTAGCGCGTTTCCGCATCGCGCCGCCGTCTCGGGCCTCGCCGGCGTCATGTCGCCGGTGGGTTTGACCCACCTTGACCACGGCAGGACCCCCCCTGTGTCCCTGACAGGTGGGCCCAGCCCTGTTAGCTAATTAGGATTAGCACTAACCGAATTAGTTAAACTAACTACCCCCCCTGACACTGACCAGTGGGCCCCAGCGCCACTAATTCCTAATTAGGATTAAATTAACCCTGTTAAACCCCCCTGTCACTGACGTGTGGACCCCACACGTCAGGTTTGACCCCAGCCAGCCGCAGTTGACCGCTGACGTCATGCTGACGTCATGCTGGCGCAATATTTATATTTCTGGATTTAAATTAAATCAGGAAATTCCAGAATATTATTTAAACTTCAAAAATTCATAACTTTTATTCTGTAACTCCAAATTAGACAAATTATATATGAAAAATGATCAGAAAAATCCAATCTATCCATCTGTACTATTTTCATGCATGATCAAACAAGTTAAATTGATGTTTTAAGCAGAACAAGGAAAAGCACTTTAAAAGGCCATGTTTGAGTTTGAAATTTGAATCTTTGATTCAAATTTGTTCAAACCCTTCTGGTTTTAGCTGCATTAGCCCAACACACTCATATTGCCACGTTTCATGCATGCATCATATTGTTGCACATTGTTTGGTGATGGTTGTGTATCGGTGTCCTTTGCGACAGGTTCTGCCTCCGAGGAGTACCGTGATTACCCTAACAAAGAACCGTATCAGTGCATCGAACCATCAGGCAAGCAACCAACCATTTGATCATATCGATACAATCCCATGTTCTCGCTTCTGCTCTCTTTTACTGCATTAAGACAACACGTTTCAAACTGCTGTGTGCTACGGTAGTTGAACCCATTTCCTCTGCATGACCTGTCATTGCCACAGTAACTAGATGAAACCCACTAGCATGTGTGGGAGTTGATTGAGCCATATGTATGTGTTGTTCCTACCTTGCTATGCCTGCTATGCTTAGAGTTGTGTCAGGTCTGGTTCATCTGGGTGATGGGCTAGAGTGAAATGATTATGTCGGTAATGAGAGTGGTGTGGTGAACACGATTTGGTAAAGGTATCGATGAGAGGCCATGTAGGAGTACATGGTGGGTTGTTTCATTGAAGCCGACTTTAAGCACTGAGATCTGTATGTGTGATTTAAGAATCAGCTACTACCATGCATTGGGCCCGAAACCAATGGACCCTCTCGGCTTCTTATTCACCCTAGTTCTCCGTCCAGGAGTTGCAAGTAGTTTCTGGTGTTTGTAGCCTACTTGAGGCCGTGGACAGCGCTGACCGTAGGGGTAGGCTGTGATGCGGTAGGTACGTGGCCGGGTGTACCGAATACCCGTTAGGTATCTCGGGAACCCTGTTCACATCGTTCGGGGCCGTATGGGAAACCTCGGCCGGACTCCCTGCGGATGGAACCTGGATAGGCGATAAACCTGGACTGGAGGCTTAGGTGATTAGGTAGGTCGTGGCCGACACCCACGTTGGGCTTCCGCTTGAAGGTTGCCGAGTACATGTCGTGTAAACGACGGTAAGTGTTGAGAGCGTGTATGAAGAAGTACACCCCTGCAGGGTTATCATAACCTATTCGAATAGCCGCGTCCGCGGTAAAGGACTACTTGGTTGCCTATACAGTTCATAGACAAGTAAATGGAAACTACTAAAAGCCTCAAGATAAGTGTGAGTGCCGAGGATGGCTCTTCCGTAGTAAGACGGAGGCGGATCCTCGGTAGTGTATTGAATTGGTGAAGTAGTGGACTCGTGTGCGCAAAACCTTTTCAAGTTGAAGTATCGTAGGATAGTCTAGCCAAGAGTCAAAGCTGGCTTGCTGCAATAACTCCACCAACCCTTCTTGATAATATGCATGTATGTAGGATCTGATGTAAGTCTTGCTGAGTACCTTTGTACTCATGTTGCTGTAATTTACATTTTTTACAGAAGACGCTGCAAACCCCTTCTGATGGGTTCTATGTAGACATTGACATCAACGAGTAGGCTAAAGGCCCAGGTGGTGACCCTGAGCTTGTGAAGGACCACGTAGTATAGCTAGGCTTTCCAAGCCTCTTTTATTTTACTAGTTGTCTGTACTCAGACGATGTACTTCCGCTGCTGGTTTGTATGACTGTATGACTTGAATGCTGGGTCGTGTGACCCGTATCTTTGTGTATGCTATGTATGGCTCCCTGAGCCTTAAATAAAGTACTTGTGTCGTAGAGTCATGTTGTGATGCTTCGTTGTATTTGCACATATCGAGCATATTGTTTGTATGATTGAAATGCTTGGTATGTGTAGGATCTGACTACCTAGTTGTTTATCTTTAGTAGCCTCTCTTACCGGGAAATGTCTCCTAGTGTTACCTCTGAGCCATGGTAGCTTGCTACTGCTCTAGAACACTTAGGCTGGCTGGCATGTGTCCTTCTTCGTTCCTGTGTCTGTCCCTTCGGGGAAATGTCACGCATTGAGTACCGGAGTCCTGTTAGCCCGCTATAGCCCGGTTTACCGGAGTCCTGCTAGCCCAGTGCTACTGCCCGGACCCACTTGCTGATGACCGACACGTTCGAAGCTGGGTCATGGATGCCTGTCCCTGTAAGTCTGTGCCACTTTGGGTTTACGACTAGTCATGTCAGCCCGGGCTCTTTATCATATGGATGCTAGCGACACTATCATATACGTGAGCCAAAATGCGCAAACGGTCCCGGGAAAAGGTAAGGCGACACCCGTGGGGATACCGTGCGTGAGGCCGCAAAGTGATATGAGGTGTTACCGGCTAGATCGATGTGACATCGAGTCGGGGTCCTGACATCGATGTTGTTGCCGACATAACTAACAGACTACCCTCTGACCTGCCTTGCTATCATGACCGTGCAAGATGTCAGCCCCCTTCCTACTTTTAACCCACATGGTGGGCCCATAAACCACAGGTCCACTGGATCGGAACCTGACTCTCCGGTACACCCATATCTTTGAATTTATTCCTCACGATTGGCTTCATATGAAGATCACCAACCACCTTCCTAGAGATGATCTAATCTGGTATCAAACGCAATACTTATTCTCGTTGCTTTGAACCCCTTTCACGCCCTGTTTCAGGCATCGAACGATTGCCTAACCGTTTGGAACTTTGGTACAATCGTCTATTGCACTCAACAAATTCACTGAAATATAACTCGTGGGGTACCTTGTGTATTTCCCATTGAGTTCACCGTCAGATGCCCAGCTTTGTGCAAATGCATTCTTCCGGAGTTTTTCCCCTTGGTCGCGTTCATAGGACGATGGAGATCCCGAAGAAAGGATGACGAATTGAAATAGAGAAATGAAGAAATCAATGAAAGGGATCAACCTCTTCAAAAGATCAACCAAAGATGAGAAGATCCGTTAGACTTCGTAACCAGAACTTCCCCCCCTTACACCCCTCTTAAATCTCGGGACGAGATTTCTTGTAGTGGAGGAGAATTGTGACGCCCGGATAGTTACGCTACAGTAATCCTCCACTAATGATGCCACGTCACCTCGATTACTGTGGTTAATCTCGCATTAGTTCGAAACCGATTTGAATTCAATTTAAAATCAGGCAAACAACAAAAGTTTTTAAAAATTAAAACTAAAATGTTCGGGTTGTGTCAAATAAATCGTAAGTAATTATGGTGGAGAAACCAAACTTTGATAAAATGTTTAAAGGCTCTAGAACGATTAAAACAGTAGTAAAACAATTAAACAAATGCCTATTGAATATATAGAATGCTAAAACTATTTTATTATGGGTCAATAATTATTCCCACAATAGTTTGTTGATTAGTACAAATTTAGGCACTAGGGGTAAATTTTATAAAACTAAAGATAAATGAAACTACAAATAAAAAAAATAAAAGAAAAGAAAATATAAAAACAGAAAACAAAACTAACAAAGA
>NC_057807.1:416545056-416545644 GCF_018294505.1 Triticum aestivum
CTACAGTAATCCTCCACTAATGATGCCACGTCACCTCGATTACTGTGGTTAATCTCGCATTAGTTCGAAACCGATTTGAATTCAATTTAAAATCAGGCAAACAACAAAAGTTTTCAAAAATTAAAACTAAAATGTTCGAGTTGTGTCAAATAAATCGTAAGTAATTATGGTGGAGAAACCAAACTTTGATAAAATGTTTAAAGGCTCTAGAACAATTAAAACAGTAGTGAAAACAATTAAACAAATGCCTATTGAATTTATAGAATGCTAAAACTATTTTATTATGGGTTAATAATTAATCCCACAATAGTTTGTTGATATGTACAAATTTAGGCACTAGGGGTAAATTTTATAAAACTAAAGATAAATGAAACTACAAATAAAAAATAAAAGAAAAGAAAATATAAAAACAGAAAACAAAACTAACAAAGAACAAAAAAAAAGAAATAGAAGAGACACCCCCCCCGCTGGACCATGGCCCAGCAGGCCATCGGGCCAACCAGGCCGGCCCAGCTGGTGCCTACAGCACCCCCTGGGGCGACCGAACCCTAGCGTCACCCCCACTCCCCCCCATCGTTCCCCACGACC
>NC_057807.1:416545654-416557203 GCF_018294505.1 Triticum aestivum
CTCCTCCCTCCCTCCCGACTGGATTGGGGTCGAGCGACCCCGACCCCATCGCCGCACCGTCGCAGCCACCTCGTCGACGCCGCCTAGAGGACCACCTCGCCGGACCTCGCTTCCCTGTCTCCCCCTCGTCTGCTTCCCCCACCTCTCGATCCCGATCTGGATCGGTAAGGGGAACGAACCCGGCGCCCCTTGCCGCCTCGGCCCCCGCCGCTCAACACCGACGTCGGTGCCGTCCCTCGCCGCAACTGCTCGTCTCCTCGTCGCCCGGCCGTCCTCGACCTCCTCCTCGAACGGCCTCAACGACCCGGCCGCCTAGATCGACCGCGCACGCCGCCGCCTGGACCTCGCCGTTCGTCCTCACCGGTCTGCCTCCTCCTCCTCGCCGGCCTGCACCTCGTCACCGCGTCGCTGACTTCTCCGTCTCCTCCCCGCGCCCCACTGCCCCGATCCCTGCATCTCGCTGTGAGCCTCCGCCTCCTCCTCTCCTCCTTCAGTCTCGCGCACACACTCACGACCGCGACATCATCCGTGCGCTGGCCGCGCCCAGCGCCTCGCCCCGCTGAGGCCTCTCTGCCTCGCCCTCTCCCGTGCTCCCCGCGTCCTCGCCTCTGCTGCCGCGCCCTGGCGCCGTCCCGCCGTGGCCTCACCGTTGTCGCCTCCGGCGGCCGGCCTCGCCGTGCCCTGCTATCGCCGGCGCCCCCCTGGTGGCCCTGATGGGAGCGTGCCCGCACCCGCGCCCAAAACCGCTATGGCCCCCTGGGGCCTATGACATATGGGCCCCGCCCACAGAACATGTTTAAAAAAATAGAATTAAAAGAATTTAAAATAATATTAATAAAACTAATAAGTAATTAATTAGTGAATTAATAAGTTAATTAACCCTGTTTAATTAGTCTAATTAACTAGTTAGTTTAAATAAATAGTAATTAAGTTAGTTAAACCCTAAATCGACTAAACAGTCAATGACGAACGGGACCCACACGTCAGTTGACCAGTCAACTCTGTTGACTGCTGATGTCAGCATGACATCATGCTGATGTCATTATTCCATTTTTGACTTAATTTAAATAACTAATTAAATTCCAGAAATTAATAAAATCTTTAGAAAATCATATCTTTTAATCCGTAACTCGGATTAAAATATTTTCAACATGAAAGTTGCTTAGAACGACGAGACGAATCCGGATACACAACCCGTTCGTCCGCCACACACCCCTAACATATCAAACTCGCAACTTTCCCCCTCCGGCTCCTCTGCCCAAAAACACGGAACACCGGGAATACTTTCCCGGATGATTTCCCCCTTCGCCAGCATCACCTCATACTGCGTTAGGACACACCTAGCACCGCTCTTTGTCATGTCTTGCGTCGTCTTGCTTATGTTTGCACTGTATTTATTGTTTCTTCCCCCTCTTCTCTTCGGTAGACTCCGAGACCGATGCTGATGCCCCAGTTCGACTACGGAGTTGACGACCCCTCTCTCTTGCCAGAGCAACCAGGCAAGCCCCCCCCTTTGATCACCAGATATCGCCTACTCTTCTCTATACTGCTTGCATTATAGTAGTGTAGCATGTTACTGCTTTCCGTTAATCCTATTCTGATGCATAGCCTGTCATTGCTGCTATAGTCATTGATACCTTACCCGCAATCCTAAATGCTTAGTATAGGATGCTAGTGTTCCATCAGTGGCCCGACACTCTTGTCCGTCTGCCATGCTATACTACTGGGCTGTGATCACTTCGGGAGGTGATCACGGGCATATACTATATACTTTACACTGTTACATTACCTGTGATACTGTTCGGAGTTGGGGGCTGAAGGGGCAGGTGGCTCCATCCCGGTAGAGGTGGGCCTGGGTTCCCGACGGCCCCCGACTGTTACTTGGTGGCGGAGCGACAGGGCAGGTTGAGACCACCTAGGAGACAGGTGGGCCTGGCCCTGTTCGGCGTTCGCGGATATTTAACACGCTTAACGAGATCTTGGTATTTGATCTGAGTTGGCTACGAGCCTATACGCACTAACCATCTACGCGGGAGTAGTTATGGGTATCCCGACGTCGTGGTATCAGCCGAAGCACTTCAGACGTCAGCGACGGTGCGGCGCGCGCCGGATTGGAACGTAAGCCTGCTCTTGTATTAAGGGGGCTAGTTCTGCTTCCGGCCGCCCTCGCAACGTGCAGGTGTGCTATGGGCGATGGGCCCAGACCCCTGTGCGCTTAGGTTTAGACCGGCGTGCTGGCCTCTCTGTTTTGCCTAGGTGGGGCTGCGACGTGTTGATCTTCCGCGGCCGGGCATGACCCAGGAAAGTGTGTCCGGCCAAATGGGATCAAGCGTGTTGGGCTATGTGGTGCACCCCTGCAGGGAAGTTAATCTATTCGAATATCCGTGATCTTCGGTAACAGGACGACTTGGAGTTGTACCTTGACCTTATGACAACTAGAACCGGATACTTAATAAAACACACCCTTCCAAGTTCCACAGACAACCCGGTGATCGCTTTTCTACAGGGCGACAAGGAGAGGATCGCCGGGTAGGATTATGCTATGCGATGCTACTGGAGTTGCTACTTGGAGATGCTACTTGGAGGACGTCAATCTACTCTCTTCTACATGCTGCAAGACGGAGGCTGCCAGAAGCGAGCTATCCCCCTCTTATTCTGGCATTCTGCAGTTCAGTCCACTGATATGGCCTCCTTACACATATACCCATGCATATGTAGTGTAGTTCCTTGCTTGCAAGTACTTTGGATGAGTACTCACGGTTGCTTTCTCCCCCTTTTTCCCCTTTCCTTTCTTTCTGGTTGTCGCAACCAGATGCTGGAGTCCAGGAGCCAGGAGCCAGCGTCGACGACGACTACTACATTGGAGGTGCCTACTACTACGTGCAGGCTGACGACGACGACCAGGAGTAGTTAGGAGGATCCCAGGCAGGAGGCCTGCGCCTCTTTCGATCTGTATCCCAGTTTGTGCTAGCCATCTTATGGCAACTTGTTTAACTTATGTCTGTACTCAGATATTGTTGCTTCCGCTGACTCGTCTATGATCGAGCACTTGTATTCGAGCCCTCGAGGCCCCTGGCTTGTATTATGATGCTTGTATGACTTATTTTATTTGTAGAGTTGTGTTGTGATATCTTCCTGTGAGTCCCTGATCTTGATCGTACACGTTTGCGTGTATGATTAGTGTACGATTGAATCGGGGGCGTCACACGATGTGGCAAAGCCTTGCGTTAAAATAGTACTTGGCGTAGTTATTGTGCTTAAATCATTTTTAGAGTTCTGTATTTTAGGAATGGTATGAAGAATATACAGGGCCCACGAACACCTATGGGGACCGACGGACCGAGCCCCTTTCGGTTCGGCGGGGGGCGGAGATCGCACGAAGAGCGGATCGAGGCGAAGCACACGAGTAGTTTACCCAGCTTCGGAGCTCTCCGGAGAGATAACACTCCTACTGCTGCTTGTCTGATTGTATTGAGTTCTTGCTCAGGAGCGCCGAGTGCTACAGTACACACGAGCTGCTAACGAGACCGAGCGTGAGTGTTTTTTGGTTTTCCCCCCAACCACCTCTACGTTGCGCATGGGCCTCCTTTTATATGCTCAAGGGGTCTCCGACAGGTGGCAACGTAGACAAGGGCAAAAATGGAAAAGGAGTTGCGGTTGGTACAACTACTTGTACAGTGTATCCTACCTTACCCTGACGGCAGGGGACAAAGGCATTAAATGCCCGTCTGCGTCGCCCAAATAGTGCAAAAAGGACCGTCAGGGATGCCACCGTTCGCCACGATGGCAGTCTTGTCAGCGCCACTTGCCACCATGCACCGCTGGCTGCACAGCCTCTTGCCACGCGCGTCTGGAAAGGCCTCAGGGCGACACGTTGGTGGATGTGCTGGAGCGCGGGTACTGAGTGGTAGCTTGTCGCGGCAAGCGCCTTGTCGCGGATATTGTCTTGTCGCGCCCGGAAGCTTGTCACTCACCGGGCCTTGCCGGGACGCGTGGCGCGTCGCGGCAAGTTCCTTGCGATGCCTTGGTTGGCCTTCCCGGCAAGCTCCTCTTGCCGGGGCCTTGTCTCCTTGGCTTAAATACTTTGTTCTTGAATGGTTCCAAAGGATCCACGGAGGACCTTTGCGGTCACCCGGCAAGCCTTGCCGCAGGGTGCTGCAACTGCCCGTGCACAAGTTCGGGATACTAGGGTACCCCTACTCTAGTACACCGACAGGAGCCCCCGGGCCTGGGCCACACAGGGTGCCGAGCGCTGTTGGGCCAGGCCCAAAACAGGGCACGGGCACGCGCGGCCTGGATTACGCCGTATCTTACTCCGTATCCACCGCGCCCTCCCCCAACGGCATGCGTCGAATGCGGCGTCGTGGGAGAGATCGTGGGTGGTTTCTTTATTCAAAAAGGCGGAATGTCTGCCCCCTCCCTCTTTATAAGCAGGGGAAGCAGGGGCAGTTCGCCCATCTTGCCAGTTGTCACTCCAATTTCACAAATCTCCGCCGCTCCCCCCTTCTTCCCGAAGCTGAAAGAGAGCAGCGCTCCGCCCCCCATTGCCACCAGCACCACCAACGCCCTTGATCTCCCCCACCACCTCCGCCATGGCTCCATAAGCCGACAAGGGGAAGGGCGTGAAATTGGTCGAGGTGCAGCGGCTCGCGGCGCTGCGAAAGGAGCGGGCCATCTTCCCCCCTCAGCTTGCCGCGAAGGAGCTGAGGGAGTACTACTACCTCTTCTGGTCGACGGAGACGCGAGCGCATCCGCGCACGAAGGTACTCCCGGCTGCCGCTTCAGAACTGGCTCCAAACGGATACCCCTTCTTTGCGCTGTTCTTCTACCGCGGGCTCTGCCCGCCCTTCTCTGAATTTTTCTGTGACATCATGAACACCTACGGGTTCCGCCTCCTTGACTTCACCCCCAACGCCGTTCTGACCATGGCAGTTTTCGCACATCTATGCGAAAACTTTGTCGGAGTCCATCCAAACATAGCTCTTTTCCGCCACTTCTTTATGCCCCGAGTCGAGAGAGGAGAGCCTTTATCCGGCGGAATCGCCTGGATCTCGAGAGTCGGCAAGAAGGAAGCATATTTGGAGGGAGAGCTCCGCAGCAAGTGGGAGGAATGGAGAGCAGAGTGGTGCTGGATTGTCGAGGAGAACCCGCAGCCATTCACCGCCCTGCGACAAGCCCCAATAGCGCGCGGCAACGATTGGAGCAACGTGGCCCCGGAAGACGATAGGCTGAAGATTGCCGTCACCCGGATCTTACGCCTCAGGCTTGCCGAGCTCACCGTAGGCGCCGTCGGCACAGATTTTCTTCGCCGCCGCATCGCCCCCCTGCAGGAGAGGAGGAGATCCGCCTGGGAGTTCCAGAACTCGGCGGATATCATGAGGCTACGCCCGGGCCTCAACTTCAACTTCACTGTCCTGGAGCTGGACGCGATGCTCCTGGAACTGTTCAAGCGCGATCCTCAACATCCATTCATGTTGCCGAGGGGTGTAGTTCCGTTGTGCAACAACTCCTTACTCGACCGCATCTGCGCAATGATGCCGCTGTGTGATTCGCATGGAATCGTCCCAACCTGGCAAGAGCCTGCGGACGACGTCGTGCGGGATTTCTTTGACGGCTTGGTAGAAGTGCCGGTCCGCTCCGACGAACAGAAGGGCCTCACCCGCGACACCACCGATGCGGAGATGCAGCGCATCGCCACTAGGCTGGAAGAGGCGGCGGCAGCAGCTGCTGCGGGCGAGTTCGGATTCACCGTGGAGGAGGCAGAGGTAGCAGAGGCGGCAAGCCTTGTCGAGCGAGAGGAGTTTGCCGGCGAGGAAGAGCTTGCCGGGCCTTAAGCTGAGTCAAGCGAGCCCGGCGAGCGAGAGCTTGTCGGGCCCGAACCTTCAGACAGCTTGCCGCAGGCGGAGCCCCCAGCTCCGCCAAGAAGGCGCCTCCGCAAGGCCGCGGATGTAGCGGGGCGGGAGACGAGTCAACAGCCGCCGAGCCGCGTGACACGCTCTACCGCGGCAAGCACCGTTGCCGCGGGAGTGCCTCACGCCGCTGCGGCAATTGGAGCGGGGTCTTCCCTGTCCGCCGCTACTGCTCCTGCCAAGCGGACAAGGGAACCTACTCCTCCGCCTCGTCGCACCGGAGGCGAGCCGGACTTCGATCTCTTCGCGCTCAGCTCCGACGAGGAAGAAGAAGAGTAAGATTCTTTGCTGTTCTTGTAGTTCTTCAATTTTGTTGCTTTGTCTTGTATCTGATTTGGTTTACTCTGAACCTATTCCTTTTCAGGACGCTGGCCCAGAGAGCGGCGAAGAGACCCAAGGCCCCGGTGATTGTCATCGAGGATGATCCCATTGCGACGGCAGGGGACATGTCCAAAACCACCTTGCCGGACCCGGCAAGCATTCCTCAAAGCAGCCCCCAGCGTAGCCCCCAGCGTAAGTATATGGTTTACTTCTTGCTGTCAGGCGCTCATGGGTGCTCCTTCTTTGCTGATATCTGACTGTTGGTTTTTGCAGGAGCAGATCAGCCCTATCAGGAGGGCCCGGAAGCCGTTCCCGAAGTGCCATCTGCTTCGACTACACCGCCAAGGGAGAATTCCCCGGCAAGGGAGCATTCTCCGGCAAGGGAGAACTCTCCGGCAAGGGACAGTTCTCCGGCAAGGGACAGCACCAGTGATCCTCCGGTGGTTGAGACCACGACTGCAGATCCTAGTACAGGTAATCCTCTTGCTTGAAAACTTCCCTTGGGTTCTTCTTCTTCTGATTTTCTTTTTGGATATTTTGTTTGACTTTCCTCCCCTCTTCGGTCGTCAGATCCATCTGCTACGGATCCGATGGAAACCGAGGTCGTCGACGAGGAGAACGCGCGCAGCAACCCCAACAACGCCGTTGCCACCGAAGGAGAGGCCGGCGCCGATGATCCCGCCGGTGAAGAGGCCGCCAAAGCTGCCACCGCAGAAGCTGGCGAGGGATCCGGCGATTACACTGACGGTCCCGAGGCCCCAGGAGCGCCAGGCGCTGCGCCGACCGCCGATCCCTCCGCCGTTGCTGCAGTGCCAGGCTCCGAAGAGCCCCAGCCCGGCGCCTATTTGAAGGCCGGCGACGGTATCTTCATCAAGCTCCCCTGGGCGTCAAGCTCCAGGGCGCCGGTCGAAGGAGAAACCTTGGATGGAGAGGTGCTCGCCTCCGCGGGGCTGACGCTGGTCGACGCGCAAAGCAGCAGCAGCGACGAGCCTGAAGAGGAGCGGCTGCTGCCGAAGCTGTTGTCACTCTACAGTGCCCGATAAGCCAAGCTGGAATCCCGAGAAGCGCTTGTCGCGAGGGCGGGAGTGGACATTGAGAAGCGCGCTGAGGAGCTCCGGGGTCTCAGGCAAGAAACTCTCCGATCCCTGGCAGAGGAGCGGGAGCAAGTCGCCGAGGAGCGGAAAGCTTTCCTCCTCGCGAAGGCTGAAGTTGAAGAGCAACAGCGGCTTGCTGCCGAGAAGCTGTCTGCGTAGGAAGGTGAGTTGGCGCAGCTCAAGGTCAACATTGACAGCCACGAGGAGGAGCTTGCCGCGCGCGAGCAAGCAATTGGCGGGGCTCTCAAGGAAGCAAAGGATGCTGCCGCAGCTGCCGAGGCCGCCAAGAAGGAGCTGGAGACGAAGACGGCGCAGCTGGAGGCCGATCTCAAGGCGAGCGGCGAGGAGCTTGCCGTGCTCAAGCGTGAGCGCGAGAAGGACGCCGCCGCTTATGGCGAGCTGCAGGGTCGCCTCGCTGAGAGGAGCAAAGAGCTTAGCGCCGCCAAGGACTCCAATGCAGATCTTGAGTTGAAGCTGGCCACTTTGACCAAGACGCTGGACGGCGCCAGGGAGCAGGAGGTGGCCTTTATGGAGAAGATCAAAGCCGACGAGGCGCTGCTGGCGAGTGCTGCTGCCGCCCAGAATGCTTTTCGGGAGACTGTGGAGCACTGGACCGAGGGTCTGGTGAATGTTGCCGCAGCCATCGACGGGGAGCTGGCGCAGCTGGGGATGGAGGATCTCGGGTACTCCTCCGATGAGCACCTCCAACCCAGCGCCAAGCTCAGCTTGTTCTTCAAAGGCGTGGCGATGGCCCTCCAGCGACTCCGGGAGAAGATCCCAAAGCAGCTGGCCGACGAGTCGCGCAAGATCTGCGCGGGAGTTCTTCAAAAGGTGCTGGTGAAGGTGGTCTTCCGCAACCCAGGCCTCAACCTCACCAACGTGCTCAGGTCCCTGCCGCCGGATGCTGATCTGGAAGCGCTCAAGGACCTTGTCGCACCCATTGTGGACAAGGTGAGCGAGATCAAGAGGGTTGAGGGGGATCGCGTAGATTAGGCCGCCCGTTTTCTCTTTTTCTTGTCGCTGTTGGTCATGTTATAAGAACAATCTGTTAGAGCTGCCACAAGCTATCTTGTAATATAACTCTATTTTGGGTAGAGATTGTTGTGTTATTTCCTTTACTTGATTCCTTCCTTTGTATGTTTTTGCCCTACGCTTTTAGGGACCTTGTCGGTGCAGGCACCTTAGCCGCGAGCGCTGAGTGTGGGACATCAGCAGCCTGCTGGCGGTGCCGCTTCCAACAAGAAACCTTGTCGCAACTAGTCGCAGCTCACTTAAGTTGTTGAGCGGACTCGAAACAAAGTAAGGGCGCAACTAGCTACGAGTTGGTTCCTCTGCGCACAGGTTTTCCATACAAAGTACGGTCGTTCGAGGAAGATAACTTAAAAATTTAAAACTGATTGCTCAAACTTTGGCAACTTAGCTTTTCTGTCGCACTACTAGAAAAAGGGCTATAGATGGGATTGACACTAATGGCGCACCAGACAACTGGTGCGCCATTAGTATATATTAATGGCGCACCACCTTCTGATGCGCCATTAGAGTTGAAACTACTAATGGCGCACCTGGCACACGGTGCGCCATTAGTATCAAATTTTTTTTGAACTAGTGCGCCTGTCCAAACATACTAATGGCGCATCCACAGGTAGTGCGCCATTACTAGTTGTAACTAGTAATGGCGCACCTGCCAGAGAGTGCGCCACTAATGTTGTTTTTTTATTATTTTTTTATTCGTTTTTTTGCAAAACTACTAATGGTGCACTCGCACGCGGTGCGCCATTACTAGTTTAAACTAGTAATGGCGCACCGTGGTGTAGTGCGCCATTAGTATGTTTTTTTGCAAAACTACTAATGGCGCACCACCAGGGGGTGCGCCATTAGTAACCTGGATTACTAACGGCGCATTTGTGGTTGGTGCGCCATTAGTAAGTGGGCAGCAACAAGATATTTTGGACAGCCTCTCCTCCCACACTCACTTTCTCCCCACTTCATTCTCTCCACCGCCTCCTCCTTGTCTCGGGTGCCTCCTCTTTTTCACCTCATTTCCACCATAAATTCATTCAAATTAAGTGGTTAAGTTACCTTGTTTTGCTAGGTAAGTAAGGGCGGAAGCTATATTTATGTTGTTCTCCCTACAACAATGTGCACATGCACTTTTTATGGCCTAGCTAGATCTATGTATGTTCGTGGTGTTGCATATGTTTGTGGTTTTGCATATGTGTTTGTGTTTGGAGGTGTACCGGTATTTGAAATGCGATAGTTGCCAATATTTTGCCGGAATGTTGATTCATTTCCGTTTCGGCGAGAATTTTGGCATTCAGCATTCTTTTTGGTCCTATTTTTAGGGAAAGTCATGCCAAATTTTTTCTTGGTTCTAAAATATCGTTTTGCTCTACCCCGCAGGCGACCATGGTCCGCACGATGACCGAAGGCATCGTGAATAGGTTTTTGAGGTCCGCGAAGGCCGAGATGCTTCAAAAGAACGAGACGGAGATAAGATGTCCGTGTCGAAGATGCAAGCTGAATAGCCTTATTGTGGACCCAGATTCCGGGCAGGTGCGGGACCACCTGCTCTTGCGTGGTTTCATGGATGGCTATCGGTGGCAAGGTGATGAAGATGACTACGAAGTCGTCCATGGGGGCCGGGCAAGAAATGAGGAAGGGCAGCAAGACAACCACCGCGGCTCGGGCGGGCGAGAAGACGAAGAATCCCCAGGAGATGATCACGACGGTGATGCAGTACGCAGTCATCATGTAGAAGAAGATGCAGGACATGATGATGATGCTGGCGGAGCAGACGAAGCTGGACCATCGATGGGCTGGGTGCAGGACCCTCATATTCAAGAGCTGCTTCTCAAGCAGACGGATAACGCAAGAGCTGCCGCCCGAGAGAAAGCCAAGATGGATCAACTTGAGTTAGACGCGGTTACTCCATTGTATGAAGGATGCAGGCCCGAGGATACCCGCCTGAAAGTAATGCTCATGGCTCTGGAGATGAAGGTAAAACACAAAATGACCGACGCATGCTTCGACGAGAACATGTCATTCTGGCACGAACGTCTTCCCAAGGGGAACAAGTGCCCGACCAGTTTGGAGGAGGCGAAGAAAATCGTGTGTCCTCTGGATTTACCGCACATGAAATACCATGTGTGCATGAACAATTGCATCATTTATCGGGACGAGCACGCGGAGTCTACCATATGTCCGGTGTGCGGTGTCACTCAATACAAGAAGAGGAAGAATGCTCCTCAAAAAGTGGTGTGGTACTTTCCGATCACTCCTCGTCTGCAGCGGTATTTCGCGGACCCTAAGGTAGCAAAGCTAATGCATTGGCACGCGGATAGGGAGGAGAAGAAGCGAGAAGATGACGCAAATGATCCGGAGATAGATAAAAAAGACAAGATGCTGAGTCACCCTAAGGATGCGAGCCAGTGGCAAGCGTTGAACTTCGAATACCCAGAATTTGGGAACGATAGAAGGAACATCGTGCTGGGCGCGAGCACCGATGGAGTCAATCCGTTTGGCAGCCAGAGAAGCACACATAGCACCTGGCCTGTGTTTGTGTGGATGTACAACCTTCCCCCTGGTTGTGCATGAAGAGGAAGTACATTCACAAGAGTATGCTAATTGAAGGGCCGAAACAACCAGGGAACGGCATCAATCTGTATCTGGGGCTGCTGAAAGAGGAGATTGACACGCTGTGGAAAACGCCAGCCAATACGTGGGACGCCGCAGAGAAAGAATATTTCCCTATGAGAGCCGCACTGCTTACGACGGTGCACGACTATCTCGGTTACGGATATCTTGCGGGGCAGGTAGTCCACGGATTTTCTGGATGCGTAAGGTGCATGGATGACACAACGTATCGCCAGCTAGATAGAGATCCCGGGTCTTCGAAAACCGTGTTCATGGGAAATCGAAGGTGGCTTCGCGACGATGACCCGTGGAGGAAACGCAAGGATCTATTCGATGGTGAAACCGAACCCCGAAAACGCCCGTGTACGAGGAGCGGCAAGGAAATAGACAAGCTGTTGAAAAATTGGAAAGACTGCCCATTGCCGGGAAAGAAGCAAAAGGCGCCAGAGCCGCTGCTGAAGGTATGGAAAACGAGGTCTGTTTTCTGGGACTTGCCGTACTGGAAGATCCACCGTGTGCCTCACAGCCTTGATGTCATGCATATCACGAAGAACGTGTGCGAGAGTCTGCTTGGTACCCTGCTCAACATGCC
>NC_057807.1:416560417-416566265 GCF_018294505.1 Triticum aestivum
ACAAATGGATAGTAAGGAAAAATACCATAAGAATATAACTGAAGAAATATATACTCCCTCCGACCTAGAATAAGTGTCGTGGTTTTAGATCAGATAGCATTTTAACTGAAGATTTATTGTACTTTCTACTAACGGTATAACTTTTGTGATATGTATTGTTATGTTGGTAAAATAGACAACCTAGATTTACACGCAGGATCTCTAATCCAGAGAGGAGGGAGTATAAGATAGCAAATTTACTTGCAATAAAACAGGGGCTGTTAATTGTAGTTTTGTTTTGGTCTGCAATTGCATATACGTACATTTATTTAATTACCACAAGATCTAAACCAGGATAAGAGCAAAGAGTAATCAGATCTGAACTGAAACTAGCTAGGAGCAGAGCACATTTGTGTAGAAGCAGAGTGCATGAAATATGGGGCTTTTCTGGATGCTGCTGTTCTTGGTAGGATGAACAAGTGGCACCTTGTAGGGTCTTGATTGGTTATGTTGCAAACTAAATATGTAGCTGCTAGGACCCAGTTTCCAATCTAGTCTGTAGTAGTGACATGCTATTTTAGATGGTCTATTACTATGTAGGACCTTAATTGGTGGAGTCTCAACGTTGAACTGGGTAGTAGTTAGGAGTCAATTTCTTTAATCCTAGTGTAGCTGCTCTCTTAATACTTGTCTGTAGGTTCTTAATTGTTGGTGTCTCAAAAACTGAATACGTTTTCATAGCATAACTTGAGGGATAGCATAACTGAATATGTTTTCATAGCATAACACAGTGCACTATGTTATGAACTATATGTTGTCTACTCTAGTAGGCTCATCATCCAGTTAGTGCAGTGCATGCATTAGTTATTAGGAAGTCAAGTATGATCTCTGATCTCTTCTTCATAAGGGGTATGCAATGTAGTTCCTCCATACAGAGACACTGTCCAGAAATGATTGACCCGGTTCATCCTACTTAGTTGGCGGAGGCGACATTGGTGTCTCCGACGCCGGCACGGGAGCTTAATGCACCCGGGTGTACGCCGGCCGGCACCTCTGCAGCAAGCGGCACCTCCGTCAACTGCACGCCCGCCGTTGGCGGTGCGTCGACATTAGCCGAGCTCGACGCCATCATCACGGTAACTAATTAAACCTCTCTCGGCCGAGGACTTCATCTCCTTGCCTTTGACTGGGCATCCCTGACGCCCTACATGTTTTCGCAGGGCACCGCCGATGTTCCGTGCACTCTCCTCCACTTCGTGAACAACGAGTTGGTCGATGTCGCCAAGGGAAAAATCGTTCAACCGGGCAACCCCTTGTTCCACGGTACCCAGATGCCACCCAACTTGTTTAGGTTTCAACTGGTTCAGGTGCTGCTAGGCTGCGATGACTTGTTACCTCCGATTCGACCCGTCGGGGCCGATGATGATGACGTGATGACCCTCAGCGCCTGCCTGAGCTGGCCCCTGCTTTGGCCGAAGAGCCAGATTCGTTTGGGGGCGGGGGACACCACCCCAAAAACAACACTGCCAGTCGTGCCGGCGCCAAGTCGGCCCCATGGCAAGACCGCAGCAACGGTGCCGGACATCCCTATGCCACTGGATCCAAACATGCATATGGCACAGGATCAGAACGACGACGACGACGACGATGATACATTTGGCAACGTCGATCAGTACTTTGCCGATCATGGGTACGATGGCGACTTCATGGGGCCTCCTTCTCAAGAACCAAACCCAACAAAAGACGTGTGCGATCTAGCTGGTACCGCGGAGAAGCCAAGTTGCAACAGGCGCCGTCTGGCGTTCAGCTCTCAGGAGACGCCTCCAGCTGCCGACTTCACCAAGCCTCAGATAGGCGAGGTGCGAAATATTATCAGCCCCAACACACTCAAGAAGGCGGTCTGTGAGTAGAACTCGGTCCCATTACAGGAGAAGAAGAAGGCACGCAAAAGAAAGACTAAGAAGGGTGCGAGCCAGCCGGCACCGAGTACGATCCATGCTCAGGACGGGCCACCTTCACCGCAGGATATCTCGAGGAGGGTGCATGTGGCGGGTAGGGCGATACTACCGACAAATATGCTCAATGCTGCAACCGGTGCTATGCGGAGTTTGCATGACAGTGTTCTTTCTTTGGAGAAGCGGCGTCTCAGAGAGAAGGATGTGGCATACCCGGTTTTCGCGGCCAAGGTGCCAGAGGGCAAGGGCTTTGTGGATAACTCCATCGGGCGTACGATCGTCCTGCGTTTTGATGACATCCATGCTATGTTGAACCTTCATCCACTGCACTACACCTTCGTTAGGCTATTTTCGCTGAGTATGGAGATGCGGATCATTCGCGACAAGACCCCGGACATTGTGATAGTCGACCCCTTCTACATGCATGCCAAGATCTTGGGCAGCGCTAGGGACCGGCAAGTCGCGAGTTCTTACCTCGAAGGCGTCATTCTGGCAAACCAAGATAAGGATAACTTCCTCGTGCCTTACTTTCCCGAGTAAGTCCTCCCCTCAACCGGCCCGTAACATATGAATTCTTACATTTCGATCGTTTTTCTTTTAACATTCCGTGTTTTCTGCAGTGACACACGTTGCACGCTCATCCTCCTTAGCCCCAAATATTCCATGGCCACGTATTTCGACCCGGACCATCAGTCGAACGTAGACTACACAAATGTCAAGAAGGTTCTTGATGATGTTCTCCCCGGCTACGCCAAATCTGGAGGCACCTTCACCAGGCCTATTCGTAAGTACGGCAAGCACGTGTTCTCCCACAATACGACGTTCTGCCGCGTCAAGCAGCCGCCTGGCGGTCAGAAGGGTGCCTACTACGCCATCCATCACATGCGGGCGATCGTACGGGACCATCATCAACTTCTGCTACCGAGTAAACTCAAAGATTGGGCAAAGAGCGTGTCGGCAATCCAAGACGCGGACCTTCGACAAGAATTCTTTCGCATCCAGTCGGAGTTTGCGGAAATCATCCATCAAGATGTCCTTCGTACCTCGGGGCAGTTCTACCTCAACAATCAACCGTCCAACAGTGACATCGACACAATGCTACAAATGCAGGCTGACAACAACCGTTATTTCATGACTCCCATGATAGACGGCGGCTTCATCCGCGCTCCGGTCCCTTGAGTCGAGTCGAAAGCAGTGATGTTGTGTCTAGTTCTGAAACATCGATTGGCTCATGTTGTAATTAAACTTTAATGAACTTGTAGTATGTCTCTTTGGTTTCGAGAGTCGTTCAACTTAGATGTAATCGATGCTATTAATGTCTTGCTTTTCTGTTCCGATCGTTCTGTTGCATACTTATATATTGCTTATGTATTGTCTGTGAATTGGTACTAACGTTTTGTTTGGCTAGTGCATAGCGATGCCGACGTATGTCGTGTACAAGGGTAAGGTTCCCGGAGTCTACGATGACTGGGAGGAGTGTCGGAGACAGGTTCACCGATTCAGCGGTAACAGTTACAAAGGGTACACCACTAGGGCCGAGGCCGAATCTAGATACGCCCGCTATCTAGCGGGAGAGGGGAGGGAGCGTTGGAGGAACCGGATGAAGACGAGTTTCATCATGATGATGCTCATCGTGATGACCGCAGCTCTCTTCTATGTGATGGTAGTTTAGATGATCGATATCGACTTGTAATGTGAAGACAAACTCGCTACTCGCGGTCTCGAGACTTGTAATATTATGTTCTATCTTTGTTCGGTCTTTTCAATTCGGAGACTAATATGATGAATTGTATTTGGAGACTAATATGATGAATTGTATTCAAAGACTAATCTTCTATTGTATTTGATGAATCTGTTGTTGATGTGTGCTGTCTATATTTTGTCAAATTATACATTTTGTAACCTGTGCAAAAAACAGAAAATAAAAAATAAAAAAACCTAATATTCATACTAATGGCGCATCACATGACAGTGCGCCATTAGTATGACAAAGCATACTAATGGCGCATCACTGGACAGTGCGCCATTAGTATGCCGCGGTTACTAATGGCGCATCTCGTGGTCGTGTGACCCGTATCTTTGTGTATGCTATGTATGGCTCCCTGAGCCTTAAATAAAGTACTTGTGTCGTAGAGTCATGTTGTGATGCTTCGTTGTATTTGCACATATCGAGCATATTGTTTGTATGATTGAAATGCTTGGTATGTGTAGGATCTGACTACCTAGTTGTTTATCTTTAGTAGCCTCTCTTACCGGGAAATGTCTCCTAGTGTTACCGCTGAGCCATGGTAGCTTGCTACTGCTCTAGAACACTTAGGCTGGCCGGCATGTGTCCTTCTTCGTTCCTGTGTCTGTCCCTTCGGGGAAATGTCACGCATTGAGTACCGGAGTCCTGTTAGCCCGCTATAGCCCGGTTTACCGGAGTCCTGCTAGCCCAGTGCTACAGCCCGGACCCACTTGCTGATGACCGACACGTTCGAAGCTAGGTCATGGATGCCTGTCCCTGTAAGTCTGTGCCACTTTGGGTTTACGACTAGTCATGTCAGCCCGGGCTCTTTATCATATGGATGCTAGCGACACTATCATATACGTGAGCCAAAATGCGCAAACGGTCCCGGGAAAAGGTAAGGCGACACCCGTGGGGATACCGTGCGTGAGGCCGCAAAGTGATATGAGGTGTTACCGGCTAGATCGATGTGACATCGAGTCGGGGTCCTGACATCGATGTTGTTGCCGACATAACTAACAGACTACCCTCTGACCTGCCTTGCTATCATGACCGTGCAAGATGTCAGCCCCCTTCCTACTTTTAACCCACATGGTGGGCCCATAAACCACAGGTCCACTGGATCGGAACCTGACTCTCCGGTACACCCATATCTTTGAATTTATTCCTCACGATTGGCTTCATATGAAGATCACCAACCACCTTCCTAGAGATGATCTAATCTGGTATCAAACGCAATACTTATTCTCGTTGCTTTGAACCCCTTTCACGCCCTGTTTCAGGCATCGAACGATTGCCTAACCGTTTGGAACTTTGGTACAATCGTCTATTGCACTCAACAAATTCACTGAAATATAACTCGTGGGGTACCTTGTGTATTTCCCATTGAGTTCACCGTCAGATGCCCAGCTTTCTGCAAATGTATTCTTCCGGAGTTTTTCCCCTTGGTCGCGTTCATAGGACGATGGAGATCCCGAAGAAAGGATGACGAATTGAAATAGAGAAATGAAGAAATCAATGAAAGGGATCAACCTCTTCAAAAGATCAACCAAAGATGAGAAGATCTGTTAGACTTCGTAACCAGAACTTCCCCCCCTTACACCCCTCTTAAATCTCGGGACGAGATTTCTTGTAGTGGAGGAGAATTGTGACGCCCGGATAGTTACGCTACAGTAATCCTCCACTAATGATGCCACGTCACCTCGATTACTGTGGTTAATCTCGCATTAGTTCGAAACCGATTTGAATTCAATTTAAAATCAGGCAAACAACAAAAGTTTTTAAAAATTAAAACTAAAATGTTCGGGTTGTGTCAAATAAATCGTAAGTAATTATGGTGGAGAAACCAAACTTTGATAAAATGTTTAAAGGCTCTATAACGATTAAAACAGTAGTAAAACAATTAAACAAATGCCTATTGAATTTATAGAATGCTAAAACTATTTTATTATGGGTCAATAATTATTCCCACAATAGTTTGTTGATTAGTACAAATTTAGGCACTAGGGGTAAATTTTATAAAACTAAAGATAAATGAAACTACAAATAAAAAAAATAAAAGAAAAGAAAATATAAAAACAGAAAACAAAACTAACAAAGAACAAAAAAAAGAAATAGAAGAGACACCCCCCCCCGCTGGACCATGGCCCAGCAGGCCATCGGGCCAACCAGGCCGGCCCAGCTGGTG
>NC_057807.1:416566290-416579802 GCF_018294505.1 Triticum aestivum
CTCCTCCCTCCCTCCCGACTGGATTGGGGTCGAGCGACCCCGACCCCATCGCCGCACCGTCGCAGCCACCTCGTCGACGCCGCCTAGAGGACCACCTCGCCGGACCTCGCTTCCCTGTCTCCCCCTCGTCTGCTTCCCCCACCTCTCGATCCCGATCTGGATCGGTAAGGGGAACGAACCCGGCGCCCCTTGCCGCCTCGGCCCCCGCCGCTCAACACCGACGTCGGTGCCGTCCCTCGCCGCAACTGCTCGTCTCCTCGTCGCCCGGCCGTCCTCGACCTCCTCCTCGAACGGCCTCAACGACCCCGCCGCCTAGATCGACCGCGCACGCCGCCGCCTGGACCTCGCCGTTCGTCCTCACCGTCTGCCTCCTCCTCCTCGCCGGCCTGCACCTCGTCACCGCGTCGCTGACTTCTCCGTCTCCTCCCCGCGCCCCACTGCCCCGATCCCTGCATCTCGCTGTGAGCCTCCGCCTCCTCCTCTCCTCCTTCAGTCTCGCGCACACACTCACGACCGCGACATCATCCATGCGCTGGCCGCGCCCAGCGCCTCGCCCCGCTGAGGCCTCTCTGCCTCGCCCTCTCCCTTGCTCCCCGCGTCCTCGCCTCTGCTGCCGCGCCCTGGCGCCGTCCCGCCGTGGCCTCACCGTTGTCGCCTCCGGCGGCCGGCCTCGCCGTGCCCTGCTATCGCCGGCGCCCCCCTGGTGGCCCTGATGGGAGCGTGCCCGCACCCGCGCCCAAAACCGCTATGGCCCCCTGGGGCCTATGACATATGGGCCCCGCCCACAGAACATGTTTAAAAAAAATAGAATTAAAAGAATTTAAAATAATATTAATAAAATTAATAAGTAATTAATTAGTGAATTAATAAGTTAATTAACCCTGTTTAATTAGTCTAATTAACTAGTTAGTTTAAATAAATAGTAATTAAGTTAGTTAAACCCTAAATCGACTAAACAGTCAATGACGAACGGGACCCACACGTCAGTTGACCAGTCAACTCTGTTGACTGCTGATGTCAGCATGACATCATGCTGATGTCATTATTCCATTTTTGACTTAATTTAAATAACTAATTAAATTCCAGAAATTAATAAAATCTTTAGAAAATCATATCTTTTAATCCGTAACTCGGATTAAAATATTTTCAACATGAAAGTTGCTTAGAACGACGAGACGAATCCGGATACGCAACCCGTTCGTCCGCCACACACCCCTAACATATCAAACTCGCAACTTTCCCCCTCCGGCTCCTCTGCCCAAAAACACGGAACACCGGGAATACTTTCCCGGATGATTTCCCCCTTCGCCAGCATCACCTCATACTGCGTTAGGACACACCTAGCACCGCTCTTTGTCATGTCTTGCGTCGTCTTGCTTATGTTTGCACTGTATTTATTGTTTCTTCCCCCTCTTCTCTTCGGTAGACTCCGAGACCGATGCTGATGCCCCAGTTCGACTACGGAGTTGACGACCCCTCTCTCTTGCCAGAGCAACCAGGCAAGCCCCCCCCCCTTTGATCACCAGATATCGCCTACTCTTCTCTATACTGCTTGCATTAGAGTAGTGTAGCATGTTACTGCTTTCCGTTAATCCTATTCTGATGCATAGCCTGTCATTGCTGCTATAGTCATTGATACCTTACCCGCAATCCTAAATGCTTAGTATAGGATGCTAGTGTTCCATCAGTGGCCCTACACTCTTGTCCGTCTGCCATGCTATACTACTGGGCTGTGATCACTTCGGGAGGTGATCACGGGCATATACTATATACTTTACACTGTTACATTACCTGTGATACTGTTCGGAGTTGGGGGCTGAAGGGGCAGGTGGCTCCATCCCGGTAGAGGTGGGCCTGGGTTCCCGACGGCCCCCGACTGTTACTTGGTGGCGGAGCGACAGGGCAGGTTGAGACCACCTAGGAGACAGGTGGGCCTGGCCCTGTTCGGCGTTCGCGGATATTTAACACGCTTAACGAGATCTTGGTATTTGATCTGAGTTGGCTACGAGCCTATACGCACTAACCATCTACGCGGGAGTAGTTATGGGTATCCCGACGTCGTGGTATTAGCCGAAGCACTTCAGACGTCAGCGACGGTGCGGCGCGCGCCGGATTGGAACGTAAGCCTGCTCTTGTATTAAGGGGGCTAGTTCTGCTTCCGGCCGCCCTCGCAACATGCAGGTGTGCTATGGGCGATGGGCCCAGACCCCTGTGCGCTTAGGTTTAGACCGGCGTGCTGGCCTCTCTGTTTTGCCTAGGTGGGGCTGCGACGTGTTGATCTTCCGCGGCCGGGCATGACCCAGGAAAGTGTGTCCGGCCAAATGGGATCAAGCGTGTTGGGCTATGTGGTGCACCCCTGCAGGGAAGTTAATCTATTCGAATAGCCGTGATCTTCGGTAACAGGACGACTTGGAGTTGTACCTTGACCTTATGACAACTAGAACCGGATACTTAATAAAACACACCCTTCCAAGTTCCACAGACAACCCGGTGATCGCTTTTCTACAGGGCGACAAGGAGAGGATCGCCGGGTAGGATTATGCTATGCGATGCTACTGGAGTTGCTACTTGGAGATGCTACTTGGAGGACGTCAATCTACTCTCTTCTACATGCTGCAAGACGGAGGCTGCCAGAAGCATAGTCTTCGACAGGATTAGCTATCCCCCTCTTATTCTGGCATTCTGCAGTTCAGTCCACTGATATGGCCTCCTTACACATATACCCATGCATATGTAGTGTAGTTCCTTGCTTGCAAGTACTTTGGATGAGTACTCACGGTTGCTTTCTCCCCCTTTTTCCCCTTTCCTTTCTTTCTGGTTGTCGCAACCAGATGCTGGAGTCCAGGAGCCAGGAGCCAGCGTCGACGACGACTACTACATTGGAGGTGCCTACTACTACGTGCAGGCTGACGACGACGACCAGGAGTAGTTAGGAGGATCCCAGGCAGGAGGCCTGCGCCTCTTTCGATCTGTATCCCAGTTTGTGCTAGCCATCTTATGGCAACTTGTTTAACTTATGTCTGTACTCAGATATTGTTGCTTCCGCTGACTCGTCTATGATCGAGCACTTGTATTCGAGCCCTCGAGGCCCCTGGCTTGTATTATGATGCTTGTATGACTTATTTTATTTGTAGAGTTGTGTTGTGATATCTTCCTGTGAGTCCCTGATCTTGATCGTACACGTTTGCGTGTATGATTAGTGTACGATTGAATCGGGGGCGTCACACGATGAGGCAAAGCCTTGCGTTAAAATAGTACTTGGCGTAGTTATTGTGCTTAAATCATTTTTAGAGTTCTGTATTTTAGGAATGGTATGAAGAATATACAGGGCCCACGAACACCTATGGGGACCGGCGGACCGAGCCCCTTTCGGTTCGGCGGGGGGCGGAGATCGCACGAAGAGCGGATCGAGGCGAAGCACACGAGTAGTTTACCCAGCTTCGGAGCTCTCCGGAGAGATAACACTCCTACTGCTGCTTGTCTGATTGTATTGAGTTCTTGCTCAGGAGCGCCGAGTGCTACAGTACACACGAGCTGCTAACGAGACCGAGCGTGAGTGTTTTTTGGTTTTCCCCCCAACCACCTCTACGTTGCGCATGGGCCTCCTTTTATATGCTCAAGGGGTCTCCGACAGGTGGCAACGTAGACAAGGGCAAAAATGGAAAAGGAGTTGCAGTTGGTACAACTACTTGTACAGTGTATCCTACCTTACCCTGACGGCAGGGGACAAAGGCATTAAATGCCCGTCTGCGTCGCCCAAATAGTGCAAAAAGGACCGTCAGGGATGCCACCGTTCGCCACGATGGCAGTCTTGTCAGCGCCACTTGCCACCATGCACCGCTGGCTGCACAGCCTCTTGCCACGCGCGTCTGGAAAGGCCTCAGGGCGACACGTTGGTGGATGTGCTGGAGCGCGGGTACTGAGTGGTAGCTTGTCGCGGCAAGCGCCTTGTCGCGGATATTGTCTTGTCGCGCCCGGAAGCTTGTCGCTCACCGGGCCTTGCCGGGACGCGTGGCGCGTCGCGGCAAGTTCCTTGCGATGCCTTGGTTGGCCTTCCCGGCAAGCTCCTCTTGCCGGGGCCTTGTCTCCTTGGCTTAAATACTTTGTTCTTGAATGGTTCCAAAGGATCCACGGAGGACCTTTGCGGTCACCCGGCAAGCCTTGCCGCGGGGTGCTGCAACTGCCCGTGCACAAGTTCGGGATACTAGGGTACCCCTACTCTAGTACACCGACAGGAGCCCCCGGGCCTGGGCCACACAGGGTGCCGAGCGCTGTTGGGCCAGGCCCAAAACAGGGCACGGGCACGCGCGGCCTGGATTACGCCGTATCTTACTCCGTATCCACCGCGCCCTCCCCCAACGGCATGCGTCGAATGCGGCGTCGTGGGAGAGATCGTGGGTGGTTTCTTTATTCAAAAAGGCGGAATGTCTGCCCCCTCCCTCTTTATAAGCAGGGGAAGCAGGGGCAGTTCGCCCATCTTGCCAGTTGTCACTCCAATTTCACAAATCTCCGCCGCTCCCCCCTTCTTCCCGAAGCTGAAAGAGAGCAGCGCTCCGCCCCCCATTGCCACCAGGACCACCAACGCCCTTGATCTCCCCCACCACCTCCGCCATGGCTCCATAAGCCGACAAGGGGAAGGGCGTGAAATTGGTCGAGGTGCAGCGGCTCGCGGCGCTGCGAAAGGAGCGGGCCATCTTCCCCCCTCAGCTTGCCGCGAAGGAGCTGAGGGAGTACTACTACCTCTTCTGGTCGACGGAGACGCGAGCGCATCCGCGCACGAAGGTACTCCCGGCTGCCGCTTCAGAACTGGCTCCGAACGGATACCCCTTCTTTGCGCTGTTCTTCTACTGCGGGCTCTGCCCGCCCTTCTCTGAATTTTTCTGTGACATCATGAACCCCTACGGGTTCCGCCTCCTTGACTTCACCCCCAACGCCGTTCTGACCATGGCAGTTTTCGCACATCTATGCGAAAACTTTGTCGGAGTCCATCCAAACATAGCTCTTTTCCGCCACTTCTTTATGCCCCGAGTCGAGAGAGGAGAGCCTTTATCCGGCGGAATCGCCTGGATCTCGAGAGTCGGCAAGAAGGAAGCATATTTGGAGGGAGAGCTCCGCAGCAAGTGGGAGGAATGGAGAGCAGAGTGGTGCTGGATTGTCGAGGAGAACCCGCAGCCATTCACCGCCCTGCGACAAGCCCCAATAGCGCGCGGCAACGATTGGAGCAACGTGGCCCCGGAAGACGATAGGCTGAAGATTGCCGTCACCCGGATCTTACGCCTCAGGCTTGCCGAGCTCACCGTAGGCGCCGTCGGCACAGATTTTCTTCGCCGCCGCATCGCCCCCCTGCAGGAGAGGAGGAGATCCGCCTGGGAGTTCCAGAACTCGGCGGATATCATGAGGCTACGCCCGGGCCTCAACTTCAACTTCACTGTCCTGGAGCTGGACGCGATGCTCCTGGAACTGTTCAAGCGCGATCCTCAACATCCATTCATGTTGCCGAGGGGTGTCGTTCCGTTGTGCAACAACTCCTTACTCGACCGCATCTGCGCAATGATGCCGCTGTGTGATTCGCATGGAATCGTCCCAACCTGGCAAGAGCCTGCGGACGACGTCGTGCGGGATTTCTTTGACAGCTTGGTAGAAGTGCCGGTCCGCTCCGACGAAC
Source organism: Triticum aestivum (assembly GCF_018294505.1). Classification (NCBI taxonomy): domain Eukaryota; kingdom Viridiplantae; phylum Streptophyta; class Magnoliopsida; order Poales; family Poaceae; genus Triticum; species Triticum aestivum. The sequence goes on from NC_057807.1 coordinate 416,571,956, forward strand.
AGAAGGGCCTCACCCGCGACACCACCGATGCGGAGATGCAGCGCATCGCCACTAGGCTGGAAGAGGCGGCGGCAGCAGCTGCTGCGGGCGAGTTCGGATTCACCGTGGAGGAGGCAGAGGTAGCAGAGGCGGCAACCCTTGTCGAGCGAGAGGAGTTTGCCGGCGAGGAAGAGCTTGCCGGGCCTTAAGCTGAGTCAAGCGAGCCCGGCGAGCGAGAGCTTGTCGGGCCCGAACCTTCAGACAGCTTGCCGCAGGCGGAGCCCCCAGCTCCGCCAAGAAGGCGCCTCCGCAAGGCCGCGGATGTAGCGGGGCGGGAGACGAGTCAATAGCCGCCGAGCCGCGCGACACGCTCTACCGCGGCAAGCACCGTTGCCGCGGGAGTGCCTCACGCCGCTGCGGCAACTGGAGCGGGGTCTTCCCTGTCCGCTGCTACTGCTCCTGCCAAGTGGACAAGGGAACCTACTCCTCCGCCTCGTCGCACCGGAGGCGAGCCGGACTTCGATCTCTTCGCGCTCAGCTCCGACGAGGAAGAAGAAGAGTAAGATTCTTTGCTGTTCTTGTAGTTCTTCAATTTTGTTGCTTTGTCTTGTATCTGATTTGGTTTACTCTGAACCTATTCCTTTTCAGGACGCTGGCCCAGAGAGCGGCGAAGAGAGCCAAGGCCCCGGTGATTGTCATCGAGGATGATCCCATTGCGACGGCAGGGGACATGTCCAAAACCACCTTGCCGGACCCGGCAAGCATTCCTCAAAGCAGCCCCCAGCGTAGCCCCCAGCGTAAGTATATGGTTTACTTCTTGCTGTCAGGCGCTCATGGGTGCTCCTTCTTTGCTGATATCTGACTGTTGGTTTTTGCAGGAGCAGATCAGCCCCATCAGGAGGGCCCGGAAGCCGTTCCCGAAGTGCCATCTGCTTCGACTACACCGCCAAGGGAGAATTCCCCGGCAAGGGAGCATTCTCCGGCAAGGGAGAACTCTCCGGCAAGGGACAGTTCTCCGGCAAGGGACAGCACCAGTGATCCTCCGGTGGTTGAGACCACGACTGCAGATCCTAGTACAGGTAATCCTCTTGCTTGAAAACTTCCCTTGGGTTCTTCTTCTTCTGATTTTCTTTTTGGATATTTTGTTTGACTTTCCTCCCCTCTTCGGTCGTCAGATCCATCTGCTACAGATCCGATGGAAACCGAGGTCGTCGACGAGGAGAACGCGCGCAGCAACCCCAACAACGCCGTTGCCACCGAAGGAGAGGCCGGCGCCGATGATCCCGCCGGTGAAGAGGCCGCCAAAGCTGCCACCGCAGAAGCTGGCGAGGGATCCGGCGATTACACTGACGGTCCCGAGGCCGCAGGAGCGCCAGGCGCTGCGCCGACCGCCGATCCCTCCGCCGTTGCTGCAGTGCCAGGCTCCGAAGAGCCCCAGCCCGGCGCCTATTTGAAGGCCGGCGACGGTATCTTCATCAAGCTCCCCTGGGCGTCAAGCTCCAGGGCGCCGGTCGAAGGAGAAACCTTGGATGGAGAGGTGCTCGCCTCCGCGGGGCTGACGCTGGTCGACGCGCAAAGCAGCAGCAGCGACGAGCCTGAAGAGGAGCAGCTGCTGCCGAAGCTGTTGTCACTCTACAGTGCCCGACAAGCCAAGCTGGAATCCCGAGAAGCGCTTGTCGCGAGGGCGGGAGTGGACATTGAGAAGCGCGCTGAGGAGCTCCGGGGTCTCAGGCAAGAAACTCTCCGATCCCTGGCAGAGGACCGGGAGCAAGTCGCCGAGGAGCGGAAAGCTTTCCTCCTCGCGAAGGCTGAAGTTGAAGAGCAACAGCGGCTTGCTGCCGAGAAGCTGTCTGCGTAGGAAGGTGAGTTGGCGCAGCTCAAGGTCAACATTGACAGCCACGAGGAGGAGCTTGCCGCGCGCGAGCAAGCAATTGGCGGGGCTCTCAAGGAAGCAAAGGATGCTGCCGCAGCTGCCGAGGCCGCCAAGAAGGAGCTGGAGACGAAGACGGCGCAGCTGGAGGCCGATCTCAAGGCGAGCGGCGAGGAGCTTGCCGTGCTCAAGCGTGAGCGCGAGAAGGACGCCGCCGCTTATGGCGAGCTGCAGGGTCGCCTCGCTGAGAGGAGCAAAGAGCTTAGCGCCGCCAAGGACTCCAATGCAGATCTTGAGTTGAAGCTGGCCACTTTGACCAAGACGCTGGACGGCGCCAGGGAGCAGGAGGTGGCCTTTATGGAGAAGATCAAAGCCGACGAGGCGCTGCTGGCGAGTGCTGCTGCCGCCCAGAATGCTTTTCGGGAGACTGTGGAGCACTGGACCGAGGGTCTGGTGAATGTTGCCGCAGCCATCGACGGGGAGCTGGCGCAGCTGGGGATGGAGGATCTCGGGTACTCCTCCGATGAGCACCTCCAACCCAGCGCCAAGCTCAGCTTGTTCTTCAAAGGCGTGGCGATGGCCCTCCAGCGACTCCGGGAGAAGATCCCAAAGCAGCTGGCCGACGAGTCGCGCAAGATCTGCGCGGGAGTTCTTCAAAAGGTGCTGGTGAAGGTGGCCTTCCGCAACCCAGGCCTCAACCTCACCAACGTGCTCAGGTCCCTGCCGCCGGATGCTGATCTGGAAGCGCTCAAGGACCTTGTCGCACCCATTGTGGACAAGGTGAGCGAGATCAAGAGGGTTGAGGGGGATCGCGTAGATTAGGCCGCCCGTTTTCTCTTTTTCTTGTCGCTGTTGGTCATGTTATAAGAACAATCTGTTAGAGCTGCCACAAGCTATCTTGTAATATAACTCTATTTTGGGTAGAGATTGTTGTGTTATTTCCTTTACTTGATTCCTTCCTTTGTATGTTTTTGCCCTACGCTTTTAGGGACCTTGTCGGTGCAGGCACCTTAGCCGCGAGCGCTGAGTGTGGGACATCAGCAGCCTGCTGGCGGTGCCGCTTCCAACAAGAAACCTTGTCGCAACTAGTCGCAGCTCACTTAAGTTGTTGAGCGGACTCGAAACAAAGTAAGGGCGCAACTAGCTACGAGTTGGTTCCTCTGCGCACAGGTTTTCCATACAAAGTACGGTCGTTCGAGGAAGATAACTTAAAAATTTAAAACTGATTGCTCAAACTTTGGCAACTTAGCTTTTCTGTCGCACTAGTAGAAAAAGGGCTATAGATGGGATTGACACTAATGGCGCACCAGACAACTGGTGCGCCATTAGTATATATTAATGGCGCACCACCTTCTGATGCGCCATTAGAGTTGAAACTACTAATGGCGCACCTGGCACACGGTGCGCCATTAGTATCAATTTTTTTTGAACTAGTGCGCCTGTCCAAACATACTAATGGCGCATCCACAGGTAGTGCGCCATTACTAGTTGTAACTAGTAATGGCGCACCTGCCAGAGAGTGCGCCACTAATGTTGTTTTTTTATTATTTTTTTATTCGTTTTTTTGCAAAACTACTAATGGTGCACTCGCATGCGGTGCGCCATTACTAGTTTAAACTAGTAATGGCGCACCGTGGTGTAGTGCGCCATTAGTATGTTTTTTTTGCAAAACTACTAATGGCGCACCACCAGGGGGTGCGCCATTAGTAACCTGGATTACTAACGGCGCATTTGTGGTTGGTGCGCCATTAGTAAGTGGGCAGCAACAAGATATTTTGGACAGCCTCTCCTCCCACACTCACTTTCTCCCCACTTCATTCTCTCCACCGCCTCCTCCTTGTCTCGGGTGCCTCCTCTTTTTCACCTCATTTCCACCATAAATTCATTCAAATTAAGTGGTTAAGTTACCTTGTTTTGCTAGGTAAGTAAGGGCGGAAGCTATATTTATGTTGTTCTCCCTACAACAATGTGCACATGCACTTTTTATGGCCTAGCTAGATCTATGTATGTTCGTGGTGTTGCATATGTTTGTGGTTTTGCATATGTGTTTGTGTTTGGAGGTGTACCGGTATTTGAAATGCGATAGTTGCCAATATTTTGCCGGAATGTTGATTCATTTCCGTTTCGGCGAGAATTTTGGCATTCAGCATTCTTTTTGGTCCTATTTTTAGGGAAAGTCATGCCAATTTTTTTCTTGGTTCTAAAATATCGTTTTGCTCTACCCCGCAGGCGACCATGGTCCGCACGATGACCGAAGGCATCGTGAATAGGTTTTTGAGGTCCGCGAAGGCCGAGATGCTTCAAAAGAACGAGACGGAGATAAGATGTCCGTGTCGAAGATGCAAGCTGAATAGCCTTATTGTGGACCCAGATTCCGGGCAGGTGCGGGACCACCTGCTCTTGCGTGGTTTCATGGATGGCTATCGGTGGCAAGGTGATGAAGATGACTACGAAGTCGTCCATGGGGGTCGGGCAAGAAATGAGGAAGGGCAGCAAGACAACCACCGCGGCTCGGGCGGGCGAGAAGACGAAGAATCCCCAGGAGATGATCACGACGGTGATGCAGTACACAGTCATCATGTAGAAGAAGATGCAGGACATGATGATGATGCTGGCGGAGCAGACGAAGCTGGACCATCGATGGGCTGGGTGCAGGACCCTCATATTCAAGAGCTGCTTCTCAAGCAGACGGATAACGCAAGAGCTGCCGCCCGAGAGAAAGCCAAGATGGATCAACTTGAGTTAGACGCGGTTACTCCATTGTATGAAGGATGCAGGCCCGAGGATACCCGCCTGAAAGTAATGCTCATGGCTCTGGAGATGAAGGTAAAACACAAAATGACCGACGCATGCTTCGACGAGAACATGTCATTCTGGCATGAACGTCTTCCCAAGGGGAACAAGTGCCCGACCAGTTTGGAGGAGGCGAAGAAAATCGTGTGTCCTCTGGATTTACCGCACATGAAATACCATGTGTGCATGAACAATTGCATCATTTATCGGGACGAGCACGCGGAGTCTACCATATGTCCGGTGTGCGGTGTCACTCAATACAAGAAGAGGAAGAATGCTCCTCAAAAAGTGGTGTGGTACTTTCCGATCACTCCTCGTCTGCAGCGGTATTTCGCGGACCCTAAGGTAGCAAAGCTAATGCGTTGGCACGCGGATAGGGAGGAGAAGAAGCGAGAAGATGACGCAAATGATCCGGAGATAGATAAAAAAGACAAGATGCTGAGTCACCCTAAGGATGCGAGCCAGTGGCAAGCGTTGAACTTCGAATACCCAGAATTTGGGAACGATAGAAGGAACATCGTGCTGGGCGCGAGCACCGATGGAGTCAATCCGTTTGGCAGCCAGAGAAGCACACATAGCACCTGGCCTGTGTTTGTGTGGATGTACAACCTTCCCCCTGGTTGTGCATGAAGAGGAAGTACATTCACAAGAGTATGCTAATTGAAGGGCCGAAACAACCAGGGAACGGCATCAATCTGTATCTGGGGCTGCTGAAAGAGGAGATTGACACGCTGTGGAAAACGCCAGCCAATACGTGGGACGCCGCAGAGAAAGAATATTTCCCTATGAGAGCCGCACTGCTTACGACGGTGCACGACTATCTCGGTTACGGATATCTTGCGGGGCAGGTAGTCCACGGATTTTCTGGATGCGTAAGGTGCATGGATGACACAACGTATCGCCAGCTAGATAGAGATCCCGGGTCTTCGAAAACCGTGTTCATGGGAAATCGAAGGTGGCTTCGCGACGATGACCCGTGGAGGAAACGCAAGGATCTATTCGATGGTGAAACCGAACCCCGAAAACGCCCGTGTACGAGGAGCGGCAAGGAAATAGACAAGCTGTTGAAAAATTGGAAAGACTGCCCATTGCCGGGAAAGAAGCAAAAGGCGCCAGAGCCGCTGCTGAAGGTATGGAAAACGAGGTCTGTTTTCTGGGACTTGCCGTACTGGAAGATCCACCGTGTGCCTCACAGCCTTGATGTCATGCATATCACGAAGAACGTGTGCGAGAGTCTGCTTGGTACCCTGCTCAACATGCCTGAGAGGACCAAATATGGGCCGAAAGCAAGGGCAGACTTGAAATCAATGGGCATCAGGCAGGAGCTTCACGCTATATATGATGATGATGATGATGATGATGATGATGATGAGGCGAAGCAGGACACAGAAAGTCGTCGCAAAGGCAAAAAGGCCAAGAATACCGGAAATGACTACCCTCCCGCGTGCTTCACTCTAAGTCAGGAGGAGATCGAGCAGTTTTTCACCTGCCTCCTAGGAGTAAAACTTCCTTACGATTACGCGGGGAAGATAAGCAGATACCTAGACACAGCGAAGCAGAAGTTCAGCGGGATGAAGTCTCACGACTGTCACGTGCTGATGACGCAGATACTTCCAGTTGCAATCCGTGGGATCATGGACGCGCACGTTCGTGAAACGCTATTTGGCCTATGCAACTTCTTCGACGTCATCTCTCGGAAGTCGATTGGCGTGAGGCAACTCAGAAGGCTACAGGAAGAGATCGTGGTGATACTATGCGAGCTTGAGATGTACTTCCCGCCCGCATTCTTCGACGTTATGGTGCATCTGCTGGTCCATATAGTGGAGGATATCATCCAACTCGGGCCGACGTTCCTGCACAGCATGATGCCGTTCGAAAGGATGAATGGTGTCATCAAAGGATACGTTCGCAACATGTCACGTCCAGAGGGAATCATAGCCAGGGGCTTTCTGACCGAAGAGTGCATCTCCTACTGCACGAATTATCTAGGCATCGAGAACCCCGTTGGTCTGCCCGTCAACAGGCACCTCGGCAGGCTCGCTGGATGGGGTCACCGTGAGGGTCGCCGCGAAATGCATGTCGACTTTGAGGGTCGACTCGCCGACTTTGAAAGAGCAAACCTAGTCGCGCTACAACACATAGACGTGGTCGATCCTTGGGTGGTAGAGCACAAAACCTTTATTTAGAAGACGTACAATGACCGAGGCCAACAGAGGACGGACGGAGATATACTCAAAGAGCACAACTCATGTTTCACGCGTTGGTTCAAGCAGAAGCTTCTATCGTACCCTTTACATGAGGATTCTTCCGCGGAAGAACAACTCATATTCGCCTTGTCACAGGGCGCCGAGCACAACCTGATGACCTATGAGGCGTACGATATCAACGGCTACACATTCTACACCGAGGCCAAGGACATGAAGAGCGATGGTTATCAGAACTCCGGGGTAACGACGGAATCCTACACCGGTAACGACAAGGACAGATACTACGAAAGGATCGAGGAGATCTGGGAGCTGAGCTACGCTGGAGAGAAGGTCCCGATGTTCCGTGTCAGATGGGCCAAGAACGTCATAAAAGAAGACCGGTATTTCACCATCATGGTTATACCCGAAGCCAAATCCAAGACCGCGGGCGCAAACGTCACCGCGAAAAATGAGCCATGGGTACTGGCTTCCCAAGTGGACCAATGCTTCTTCATTACTGACCCGCCAAAGCCCAGTCGTGTTGTCGTGAGGAGAGGCAAAAGGAAGATCATCGGAATGGATGGAGTAGCCAATGAGCAAGACTTCGACAAGTACGGCGACCCGAGGATCGAACATGACGACGATGATGAAGTAGCAGCATACACCACAAGAAGAAGCAGGACCACCCTACCTAAAGGACGCCCGTTCCATAGAAGAACTCCATTTGCGAAAAAGAAGGGCAAGAAGATTGTGAACAGATAGCTAGCTAAGATCGATTGTATTTAAATCGTAGACTTCATTTCTCGATTGTATTTCATGGGCACTTTTTGAACTATCATGAATATTTTTTAATTTCATGGACACTCAATCTCGATCCCCCTCCATCTCGATCGCTATCCCACCTCGCCAGATCCAGTCCACCGGCCGTCGCCGCCGACCGCCCGCACCCTCTCGATTCCCCTACTCAACCGCCGCCGCCGACCCCCGCAGCCCTCCCCTACTCAACCGCCGCCGCCGAC
>NC_057807.1:416579812-416580355 GCF_018294505.1 Triticum aestivum
TCCCCCGCTCCACCAGCATTACTGTTTGATGATATTTTTAAAAAAATTATTACTGTCTTATAAAAAATATTACTGTTATGATTTAAATAAGTTTGAACATATTTAAACACAAATAAGTATCAAACAGCATTTTAAATGCATAAAAAAATTGTGGAGCCTGGGAATCAAACCCAGGACCTCTTGGTGTGAGAACTAGCTGCTGACCAGTCGAGCTAGTAGAGAAGACTTGACATGTATCAGGTCAGGTGGTAGATAACTGTTGGCTCGAGCACAAAAAAAATACTAATGGCGCACCAGGGTGAGGTGCGCCATTAGCATGTATGTACTTATGGCGCACCGAGGGGTGGTGCGCCATTAGTATTGTGCGCCCCTACTTCGTACCGCGATCCCCTCTCTCTCCCTCGCCCTCGCCCGCGATCCCCTTCCCCGATCTCCTCTCCCGACGCCACCGTCGCCCCGCCCCGACACCACCGTCGCCCCGCCGCCCTCGACGCCACCGTCGCCCCGCCCCGACACCACCGTCGCCCCGCCGCCCTCGACGCC
>NC_057807.1:416580840-416600729 GCF_018294505.1 Triticum aestivum
ACAAATGGATAGTAAGGAAAAATACCATAAGAATATAACTGAAGAAATATATACTCCCTCCGACCTAGAATAAGTGTCGTGGTTTTAGATCAGATAGCATTTTAACTGAAGATTTATTGTACTTTCTACTAACGGTATAACTTTTGTGATATGTATTGTTATGTTGGTAAAATAGACAACCTAGATTTACACGCAGGATCTCTAATCCAGAGAGGAGGGAGTATAAGATAGCAAATTTACTTGCAATAAAACAGGGGCTGTTAATTGTAGTTTTGTTTTGGTCTGCAATTGCATATACGTACATTTATTTAATTACCACAAGATCTAAACCAGGATAAGAGCAAAGAGTAATCAGATCTGAACTGAAACTAGCTAGGAGCAGAGCACATTTGTGTAGAAGCAGAGTGCATGAAATATGGGGCTTTTCTGGATGCTGCTGTTCTTGGTAGGATGAACAAGTGGCACCTTGTAGGGTCTTGATTGGTTATGTTGCAAACTAAATATGTAGCTGCTAGGACCCAGTTTCCAATCTAGTCTGTAGTAGTGACATGCTATTTTAGATGGTCTATTACTATGTAGGACCTTAATTGGTGGAGTCTCAACGTTGAACTAGGTAGTAGTTAGGAGTCAATTTCTTTAATCCTAGTGTAGCTGCTCTCTTAATACTTGTCTGTAGGTTCTTAATTGTTGGTGTCTCAAAAACTGAATATGTTTTCATAGCATAACTTGAGGGATAGCATAACTGAATATGTTTTCATAGCATAACACAGTGCACTATGTTATGAACTATATGTTGTCTACTCTAGTAGGCTCATCATCCAGTTAGTGCAGTGCATGCATTAGTTATTAGGAAGTCAAGTATGATCTCTGATCTCTTCTTCATAAGGGGTATGCAATGTAGTTCCTCCATACAGAGACACTGTCCAGAAATGATTGACCCGGTTCATCCTACTTAGTTGGCGGAGGCGACATTGATGTCTCCGACGCCGGCACGGGAGCTTAATGCACCCGGGTGTACGCCGGCCGGCACCTCTGCAGCAAGCGGCACCTCCGTCAACTGCACGCCCGCCGTTGGCGGTGCGTCGACATTAGCCGAGCTCGACGCCATCATCACGGTAACTAATTAAACCTCTCTCGGCCGAGGACTTCATCTCCTTGCCTTTGACTGGGCATCCCTGACGCCCTACATGTTTTCGCAGGGCACCGCCGATGTTCCGTGCACTCTCCTCCACTTCGTGAACAACGAGTTGGTCGATGTCGCCAAGGGCAAAATCGTTCAACCGGGCAACCCCTTGTTCCACGGTACCCAGATGCCACCCAACTTGTTTAGGTTTCAACTGGTTCAGGTGCTGCTAGGCTGCGATGACTTGTTACCTCTGATTCGACCCGTCGGGGCCGATGATGATGACGTGATGACCCTCAGCGCCTGCCTGAGCTGGCCCCTGCTTTGGCCGAAGAGCCAGATTCGTTTGGGGGCGGGGGACACCACCCCAAAAACAACACTGCCAGTCGTGCCGGCGCCAAGTCGGCCCCATGGCAAGACCGCAGCAACGGTGCCGGACATCCCTATGCCACTGGATCCAAACATGCATATGGCACAGGATCAGAACGACGACGACGACGACGATGATACATTTGGCAACGTCGATCAGTACTTTGCCGATCATGGGTACGATGGCGACTTCATGGGGCCTCCTTCTCAAGAACCAAACCCAACAAAAGACGTGTGCGATCTAGCTGGTACCACGGAGAAGCCAAGTTGCAACAGGCGCCGTCTGGCGTTCAGCTCTCAGGAGACGCCTCCAGCTGCCGACTTCACCAAGCCTCAGATAGGCGAGGTGCGAAATATTATCAGCCCCAACACACTCAAGAAGGCGGTCTGTGAGTAGAACTCGGTCCCATTACAGGAGAAGAAGAAGGCACGCAAAAGAAAGACTAAGAAGGGTGCGAGCCAGCCGGCACCGAGTATGATCCATGCTCAGGACGGGCCACCTTCACCGCAGGATATCTCGAGGAGGGTGCATGTGGCGGGTAGGGCGATACTACCGACAAATATGCTCAATGCTGCAACCGGTGCTATGCGGAGTTTGCATGACAGTGTTCTTTCTTTGGAGAAGCGGCGTCTCAGAGAGAAGGATGTGGCATACCCGGTTTTCGTGGCCAAGGTGCCAGAGGGCAAGGGCTTTGTGGATAACTCCATCGGGCGGACGATCGTCCAGCGTTTTGATGACATCCATGCTATGTTGAACCTTCATCCGCGGCACTACACCTTCGTTAGGCTATTTTCGCTGAGTATGGAGATGCGGATCATTCGCGACAAGACCCCGGACATTGTGATAGTCGACCCCTTCTACATGCATGCCAAGATCTTGGGCGGCGCTAGGGACCGGCAAGTCGCGAGTTCTTACCTCGAAGGCGTCATTCTGGCAAACCAAGATAAGGATAACTTCCTCGTGCCTTACTTTCCCGAGTAAGTCCTCCCCTCAACCGGCCCGTAACATATGAATTCTTACATTTCGATCGTTTTTCTTTTAACATTCCGTGTTTTCTGCAGTGACACACGTTGCACGCTCATCCTCCTTAGCCCCAAATATTCCATGGCCACGTATTTCGACCCGGACCATCAGTCGAACGTAGACTACACAAATGTCAAGAAGGTTCTTGATGATGTTCTCCCCGGCTACGCCAAATCTGGAGGCACCTTCACCAGGCCTATTCGTAAGTACGGCAAGCACGTGTTCTCCCACAATACGACGTTCTGCCGCGTCAAGCAGCCGCCTGGCGGTCAGAAGGGTGCCTACTACGCCATCCATCACATGCGGGCGATCGTACGGGACCATCATCAACTTCTGCTACCGAGTAAACTCAAAGATTGGGCAAAGAGCGTGTCGGCAATCCAGGACGCGGACCTTCGACAAGAATTCTTTCGCATCCAGTCGGAGTTTGCGGAAATCATCCATCAAGATGTCCTTCGTACCTCGGGGCAGTTCTACCTCAACAATCAACCGTCCAACAGTGACATCGACACAATGCTACAAATGCAGGCTGACAACAACCGTTATTTCATGACTCCCATGATAGACGGCGGCTTCATCCGCGCTCCGGTCCCTTGAGTCGAGTCGAAAGCAGTGATGTTGTGTCTAGTTCTGAAACATCGATTGGCTCATGTTGTAATTAAACTTTAATGAACTTGTAGTATGTCTCTTTGGTTTCGAGAGTCGTTCAACTTAGATGTAATCGATGCTATTAATGTCTTGCTTTTCTCTTCCGATCGTTCTGTTGCATACTTATATATTGCTTATGTATTGTCTGTGAATTGGTACTAACGTTTTGTTTGGCTAGTGCATAGCGATGCCGACGTATGTCGTGTACAAGGGTAAGGTTCCCGGAGTCTACGATGACTGGGAGGAGTGTCGGAGACAGGTTCACCGATTCAGCGGTAACAGTTACAAAGGGTACACCACTAGGGCCGAGGCCGAATCTAGATACGCCCGCTATCTAGAGGGAGAGGGGAGGGAGCGTTGGAGGAACCGGATGAAGACGAGTTTCATCATGATGATGCTCATCGTGATGACCGCAGCTCTCTTCTATGTGATGGTAGTTTAGATGATCGATATCGACTTGTAATGTGAAGACAAACTCGCTACTCGCGGTCTCGAGACTTGTAATATTATGTTCTATCTTTGTTCGGTCTTTTCAATTCGGAGACTAATATGATGAATTGTATTCGGAGACTAATATGATGAATTGTATTCAAAGACTAATCTTCTATTGTATTTGATGAATCTGTTGTTGATGTGTGCTTTCTATATTTTGTCAAATTATACATTTTGTAACCTGTGCAAAAAACAGAAAATAAAAAATAAAAAAAACCTAATATTCATACTAATGGCGCATCACATGACAGTGCGCCATTAGTATGACAAAGCATACTAATGGCGCATCACTGGACAGTGCGCCATTAGTATGCCGCGGTTACTAATGGCGCATCTCGTGGTCGTGCGCCATTAGTATGCCAAAGCACCTGGGTATACATGGCACCTGGGAGGCATACTAATGGCGCACCGTGGCCTATACTAATGGTGCACCAGTGGTGCGCCATTAGTATACCAGATACTAACGGCGCACCACTGGTGCGCCATTAGTAAAAATTACTAATGGCGTGCTAGTAATGGCATACCAGTGATGCGCCATTAATGGCCAAATTAGGTGCGCCATTAGTAGCGGTTTTTCTAGTAGTGTCGTTTGCTTTCCGGTAAGGCGAAACTTCCTTGAACGATGCCTGGTCCACACCATTATCTTCTCCTTTTCCCCCCGGCAAACTTGTGTGCGAGGGAACCTCGATTTCCTTTTTGAGAAAAAGAAAGAAGAGAAAATAAAGATATGGAGCCTTACGGCTCGTTATTGCTTACCGGGGGTAGGCGCTGCACAAAGTGTCAGATAACGCATGCAAAGATAGTAGAAAGCATGAAATTGACAAGATGTGCGGAGCACATGAGCTTTACTTATGCACGGGGTCTGCGCCCGGCTTTGTACAAAGGATTACATGCGACATCGGCAAGACTTGTACAAAAGGTGGTTGCCGGAAAAGATTCCAGCAACCGCGCCCTACGGGTAAAACTTACGAAGATGCTCAATGTTCCAGGAGTTGCTCACCGGAATGCCGTCTTCGGTCTCAAGGCGGACGGCGCCAGGCCTAGTGACTCGTTTCACCCGGTAAGGGCCTTCCCACTTTGGCATCAACTTGTTGGAATTCTTGGCGGACTGAACACGCCGAAGAACAAGGTCGCCTTCCTCGAAACTTCTGGCATTAACTTTGCGGCTATGGTAGCGGCGCAAAGCTTGCTGGTATCGAGCAGCTCGTACAGCTGCCTGAAGACGGTCCTCCTCAAGGAGCAGCGCGTCATCTTGTCGCAGCTGCTCTTGCTCAAGCTCATCATAAGCGAGCACTCGAGGTGATCCGTATACGAGTTCCGTGGGGAGAATTGCCTCTGCTCCATAGACTAGAGCGAAAGGTGTTTGGCCAGTGGCTCGATTTGGCATCATCCTGATCGACCAAAGAACCACCGATAGCTCCTCAATCCAGTTCTTTCCGCACTTGTGCAGCCTGTCGAAAGTTCTGGTCTTGAGCCCGCGCAGCACTTCAGCATTTGCCCTCTCCGCTTGACCGTTGCTTCTGGGACAAGCAACAGAAGCGAAGCGGACCTTGGCGCCAAGATCTTGGACGTACTGCATGAAGGTGCGGCTCGTGAATTGTGTGCCGTTGTTGGTGATGATCCTGTTAGGGATCCCGAAACGGCAAACAATCGACCTGAAGAACTTGACTGCTGACTGTGCTGTCACCTTCCTCACTGGTTCCACTTCCGGCCACTTTGTGAACTTGTCGATTGCAACGTACAAGTACTCAAAGCCCCCGACAGCTCGGGGAAAGGGGCCGAGGATGTCGAGCCCCCAGACCGAAAATGGCCAGGATAAAGGGATCGTCTGGAGAGTTTGAGCTGGCTGGTGTATCTGCTTGGAATGGAACTGGCACGCTTCACACTTGGTTACTTGTGCAGTTGCATCCTGGAGGGCTGTTGGCCAAAAGAAACCTTGCCGGAACGCTTTGCCGGCAAGTGCTCTTGCACCAATGTGGTGACGACATATGCCTCCATGTATCTCTGCCAACAGCTTTTGTCCGTCTTCCCGGTGAATACACTTCAATTTCACACCGTTGAGTCTTCTTCTGTACAGTGTGTTGTCGACAAACTGGTACATACTTGACTGCCGGGCTATTCTTTCCGCTTCTTCTTGCTCTTCGGGAAGTTCTCCTGTCTGAAGGAAAAGGACAATCTGCTGTGCCCATGCTGGAGCTTGCGGCTCGACAACAAGGACTAAAGGCACATTTGCTACTGCGGGAACATCCGCTTCTACGGCGAGAACTTGCGGCTCAGCCGGAGCTTGATGTTCCCCGGCAAGCTTGCCGGAGCAAAACTTGTCGGGAGCGTCTGCTTCAACGGAACAAAGCCTAGTGCTTGCCGGAGCAGACTGCTCCTCAGCACTCTTGGTGTTGATTTTGAGGACCTTCTTGGCGGCGGCTTCGGGAAGCTCTGCCGGAAAATAGTCACCAGAAACAACTTCCTCTTCTTGCTCTGTCCAGTTGATGGCGTTACAGATGGTTGAGTCAGCTTGAGCACAAAGATCCCTGGTTCTATAGGTAACTTCAGTGCAGCGCACTTTGACAGGCCATCGGCAATGTCATTCTGAGCTCTTGGAACATGTTCCATCTGTAGGCCGTCAAAGTGCTCTTCTAGCTTTCTCACTTCATCAACGTAGGCTTCCATCAATGGACTCTGATAATTCTTGTTCACTTGGCGGACGACAAGCTGTGAGTCACCCCTGACAATGAGCTTTTTGATCCCAAGGTCTGCTGCGATGCTGAGACCGGCAAGCAATCCTTCATACTCTGCAGTATTGTTCGTTGCTTGCTCCTTGGGAAAGTGCATCTGGACTATGTACTTGAGGTGCTCTCTGGTGGGTGCGACAAGTAGCACGCCCGCACCGGCGCCTTGCAGCGAGAAAGCACCATCAAAGTACATCAGCCACTCTTTGCTTGCTTCCTTGACGGGGATGCTCATTTCTGGAACTTCTTCATCTTGTGTTGGCATCAACTCTGCTATGAACTCTGCCAATGCTCTGCTTTGGATAGTTGAAGTGCTCTCAAACTTGAGGCCAAAGCTTGACAGTTCCAGTGCCCACTCGACAATCCTGCCTGTTGCTTCTGGATTTTGCAGTATCCTCTTCAGCGGAAAACGAGTGATGACTATGATCTCATGTGCTTGGAAGTAATGGCGCAGCTTTCTCGAGGCCATGAGAAGGCCGAAAAGCAATTTCTGCACACCAGAATACCTTGACCTAGCCCCCTGCAGAAGGGAACTGACAAAGTAAACTGGGCGCTACACCATTCTTTTCTGCATCTTGTCATGCGCCTGCGCAGATCCATCTTTGTCGGGACTAGAGCTTGTCGGTGAAGTCCCCTGCTTTTCACTGGATGCATCTGCCATGGTTCCTGGCTCATCATCCGCCTCCCTCTCTGCTACTAACGCAGCACTAACCACTTGATTGGTTGCCGCTATATACAGCAGCAACTTCTCTTGTGTCTTAGGTGCGACAAGTGTTGGAGTGGAGGACAGGTATCTCTTTAAGTCCTGCAGCGCAGACTCCGCTTCCGGAGTCCATTTCATTGGACCTGCCTTTTTGAATATTTTGAAAAATGGCAGGGCGCGCTCAGCAGACCTAGAGATAAACCTGCTGAGAGCAGCTACGCAACCAGCAAGTCTTCGTACATCCTTGACACGCTTTGGAGCTTCAATCTGCTCAATGGCTTTGATCTTGTCGGGATTGGCTTCAATTCCCCGCTGAGACATGAAGAACCCGAGAAGCTTGCCGGAGGGGACTCCAAACACGCACTTCTCGGGGTTAAGCTTGAGGTTGATCTTGCGCAGATTTGCAAAAGTTTCGTCTAAATCTTGGATCAGAGTCGCCTTGTCCTTGCTCTTGACCACTATGTCATCCATGTAGGCTTCCACATTTCTGTGTATTTGCGGCCCAAAAGCGTCATGGACTACCCTTGCAAATGTTGAACCAGCATTCTTTAAACCGAAAGGCATCCGTACGAAACAGTATGTGCCACATGGGGTGATGAATGCGGTCTTTTCCTCATCCTCTTCTGGCATGAAGATCTGATGGTATCCTGAGTATGCATCAAGAAATGAAAGCAAGTCACATCCGGCCTTGGAGTCAACAATCTGGTTGATGCGCGGCAAGGGAAGTGGGTCTTTGGGACAAGCTTTATTGACATCGGTAAAGTCGATACAAAGCCTCCATTTCCCGTTTGCCTTACGCACGACTACAGGATTGGCCAACCACATAGGATGGAGCACTCCTCTGACATGGCCTGCTGTTTCCAATTTCTTGATTTCTTCTGCGATGAATTCTTGGCGCTCCACTGCCTGTTTCCTGACTTTGTGCTTGACGGGCCGTGCATGAGGACATACGGCAAGGTGGTGCTCGATTACTTTCCTGGGAACACCGGGGATGTCAGACGGTTGCCACGCAAATATGTCGACGTTCGCCCACAGGAAAGCAATGAGCGCGCTTTCCTATTTAGGGTCGAGAGTGGCACTGATGGTGAAGGTACCACCAGTGCCGTCCTCCTTGGCGGACACCTTCTTGGTCTCTGGTGGAGCTGCCATTGCCTTCTTACATTTGTTGGTGGAGCTCGATGGTGCGTCCTCGACGGTAGTGCAGCACTCCGAAGAGGTGCGCTTGCTGGAGTGGGCATCAGAACTCTTGCCGGACTTGGTCTTTTTCTTCCCCCCGGGAGCTTCAATGGCAAGTGATTTGCAATCTGTTGCGGCTGCTGTCTCCGGGTAGATCTTGTCGGCGCAGATAAGAGCATCCTTCTTGTCGCCAGGGACAGAGATGACACTTATCGGGCCTGGCATCTTCAGTATGTTGTATGCATAGTGAGAGGCTGCCATGCATTGGCGAGTGCTGGACGGCCGAGTATCCCATTATAAGGTAATGGAAAATCAGCAACGTCAAAAGTGAACCTCTCAGTCCTGAAGTTCAACTCGCTGCCAAATGTTACCGACAACGTGATCTTTCCCTTCGCCTTGCTCCTTCCCGGATTGATTCCTTGGAACGTGCCGGTCTCTTCGAGCTCGCCATCAGGGATCTGGAGTTTCTGGAGTACCGCGCAGGAGATCAGGTTCAAGACGGCCCCGCCGTCAACTAGCATCTTAGTGACCTTGAGGTTGCGGATAGTTGGCGAAACCAACATCGGCAAGCACCCGACCACAGTTATGCGATCTGGGTGGTCCTCAATATCAAAGACGATAGGCGTGCTGGACCATTTCAGAGGCTTGCGTGAGTCGATGGGTGGTTCTACTGCATTGACTTCCCGCACCCACTACTTGAGCTGGCGGTGTGAAGTATGCAGAGAAGCACCGCCGTCAACGCACAGGACCTCTGTGGCTTTCTGGAACTCCTGTTCATCGGTCTCGTCATCATCCATATGTTTATCGTCATCGTCATCTTCATCCTTGTCGCTGCTTGGCCTTGCCGCGGCGCCCTCCTCGGCCGGGGCGTTTCTTTCCGGCTCCTCCAGCAACTTCCTGGACCTTCTCCTTGTCGCGTCGCTCATATTCAGCCTTTTGCTGCTCGACAAGCTGCTCGACCTTCTTGGAGCTCTGGAGGTCATGGCCCTTGGTGCGGTGGATCTTGCAGTACTGCTTGTTGGTGCCCTCCTTCTTGTCGGCGACCGCCACAGCCTGGTAGTTGGTGCCTGCGGCAATCTCCTTGCCGGAGCTACCAGCTTTTGCTTTCTTGGCGCCACCTCCGTAGCCGGATTGCTCAACGACTAGCACATCTTTGCCTTTCTTCTTCTTCTTGTTCCGCCGCCGGTTTTTCTTTGCCGGGGCAGTCTCCTCGCTATCAGACCCCCCTGCTTCTGTATTCTCTCCGGGGAGTTTCCTCCCTTCCTCAGCACGTGCACACTTGTCGGCCAGGGCATATAGCTCACTGATGTCTCTGATCTTGCACATCGCCATCTCCTCCTGCATCCTGCGGTTTCGCGCGTTCTGATGGAACGTGCTGATTACCGCGGTAGGGTGGACATCTGGGATGTCGTGCTATACACGGCTGAATCTCTGAATGTACTTGCGCAGGGGCTCTCCTTCCTTCTGGGTGAGCAGATGAAGGTCGCTCTCTTGGCCATGAGGCTTGTGGCCGCCTGTAAAGGCGCCGACAAACTGATGGCACAGGTCTGCCCAGGAGGATATGGAGTTGTCCGGCAAGTGCATGAGCCAGGATCTGACATTGGGCTTGAGCACCACCGGGAAGTAGTTGGCAAGGATCTTGTCGTCCCGTCCCCCGGCAGCTTGGACCACGATGGTGTAGATGCTGAGGAACTCTGACGGATCCGACTTGCCGTCATACTTCTCTAGTACATCTGGCTTGAAATTCTTCGTGCTGGGCCACTGGACTTGCCGCAGCTCACGAGCGAACGCAGGGCAACCTACCGCGTACGACAAGTCGCCTGGTTCCCCTGGCGCATGCATGTCGACAGAAGGCCCAGTGCACTGGTCGGATTGACGCCGCGCTTCTCTTCAGCGCTCGTGAAGAACTTGGCGCTGATCGCGACGAGCTCGTGGATCTGATGATGCGGTGGAGTCGCTGTCGAGGTGGATCCGGCGAGTCGGCGATCTTGGCCTTCGGGGTGGAGAGTGCATGGTGGTTGCACCCCCACCGGTTTCGTCGCCACCGGCTCGTGCCTGGCGGTCCTGCCGTGGCAGCGATGTACTCGGCTACCGCGGAGTGTCGCCGTTGGCGAAGCCGATGAGACTCTGAGTGGTGGCCCTCCATCCGTCGATCTTGTCTTCCGTTGGAGGGTAATCCAGGAGCAGTTGAGCTCGCGCCAAAGCTTCTGCTGGAGTGGTGGGCGGTAATGGCGAACGGTGCGAGGAGCGGGATATGCTCGGACTTCTAACTATGTTAGAAGGAGCAGTATCCCGTCCAGGCGACCGTGTCTCGCTCATGTCAGCATGTTGGCGTGCATGCTGGTCTTGAGCACCCCGAGACCCACCAGCTCGATCTTGGCCCAACAAACGTATGGCACTGCGAGTACCATGACGCTGTCGGTCCTGCGCCTCCTGAGATGGGCGCGGTGCATGTACGGACGCCGAGGTCTGCGCAGCCTTGTCCTTGGACCTGGCAGCACCATGACCTCCCTCGTCAACGCCCGTTCTTCCGCCGGCGTCTGCCCCACCACCCGTTTGCTCCGGTGGTGGTGGCATCGACGTGGAAGGAAGATGAAGACTTCTTCTTCGGTGGCGTGTCGATGAAGAAGATGAAGATCTAGCTCGTGTGAACGCCTGATCAGGTTCACACAACCTCGACGCCCCCTACCTAGCGCGCCAAAGATGTCGGGGAAGCTGATCCACGAACACCTATGGGGACCGGCGGACCGAGCCCCTTTCGGTTCGGCGGGGGCGGAGATCGCACGAAGAGCGGATCGAGGCGAAGCACACGAGCAGTTTACCCAGCTTTGGAGCTCTCCGGAGAGATAACACTCCTACTGCTGCTTGTCTGATTGTATTGAGTTCTTGCTCAGGAGCGCCGAGTGCTACAGTACACACGAGCTGCTAACGAGACCGAGCGTGAGTGTTTTCTGGTTCCCCCCCCCAACCCCCTATACGTTGCGCATGGGCCTCCTTTTATATGCACAAGGGGTCTCCGACAGGTGGCAACGTAGACAAGGGCAAAAATGGAAAAGGAGTTGCGGTTGGTACAACTACTTGTACAATGTATCCTACCTAACCCTGACGGCAGGGGACAAAGGCATTAAATGCCCGTCCGCGTCGCCCAAATAGTGCAAAAAGGACCGTCAGGGACGCCACCGTTCGCCACGATGGCAGTCTTGTCAGCGCCGCTTGCCACCACGCACCGCTAGCTGCACAGCCTCTTGCCACGCGCGTTTGGAAAGGCCTCAGGGCGACACATTGGTGGATGTGCTGGAGCGTGGGTACTGAGTGGTAGCTTGTCGCGGCAAGCGCCTTGCCGCGGATATTGTCTTGTCGCGCCCAGAAGCTTGTCACTCACCGGGCCTTGCCGGGACGCGTGGCCCTATGGGGACCGGCGGACCGAGCCCCTTTCAGTTCGGCGGGGGGCGGAGATCGCACGAAGAGCGGATCGAGGCGAAGCACACGAGCAGTTTACCCAGCTTCGGAGCTCTCCGGAGATAACACTCCTACTGTTGCTTGTCTGATTGTATTGAGTTCTTGCTCAGGAGCACCGTGTGCTACAGTACACATGAGCTGCTAACGAGACCGAGCGTGAGTGTTTTCTGGTTTTCCCCAACCCCCCTCTACGTTGCGCATGGGCCTCCTTTTATATGCTCAAGGGGCCTCCGGCAGGTGGCAACGTTGACAATGGCAAAAATGGAAAAGGAGTTGCGGTTGGTACAACTACTTGTACAGTGTATCCTACCTAACCCTGACGGCAGGGGACAAAGGCATTAAATGCCCGTCTGTGTCGCCCAAATAGTGCAAAAAGGACCGTCAGGGACACCACCGTTCGCCATGATGGGAGTCTTGTCAGCGCCGCTTGCCACCGCGCACCGCTGGCTGCACAGCATCTTGCCACACGCGTCTGGAAAGGCCTCAGGGGGACACGGTGGTGGATGTGCTGGAGTGCGGGTACTGAGTGGTAGCTTGTCGCGGCAAGCGCCTTGCCGCGGATATTGTCTTGTCGTGCCCGGAAGCTTGTCGCTAACTGGGCCTTGCCGGGACGCGTGGCGCGTCGCGGCAAGTTCCTTGCGATGCCTTGGTTGGCCTTCCCGGCAAGCTCCTCTTGCCGGGGCCTTGTCTCCTTGGCTTAAATACTTTGTTCTTGAATGGTTCCAAAGGATCCACGGAGGACCTTGGCGGTCACCCGGCAAGCCTTGCCGCGGGGTGCTGCAACTGCCCGTGCACAAGTTCGGGATACTAGGGTACCCCTACTCTAGTACACCGATAGGAGCCCCCAGGCCTGGGGCAAACATGGTGCCGAGCGCTGTTGGGCCAGGCCCAAAACAGGGCACGGGCACGCGCGGCCTGGATTACGCCGTATCTTACTCCGTTTCCACCGCGATCCACGAACACCTATGGGGATCGGCGGACCGAGCCCATTCCGGTTCGGCGGGGGGCGGAGATCGCACGAAGAGCGGATCGAGGCGAAGCACACGAGCAGTTTACCCAGCTTCGGAGCTCTACGGAGAGATAACACTCCTACTACTGCTTGTCTGATTGTATTGAGTTCTTGCTCAGGAGCGCCGAGTGCTACAGTACACACGAGCTGCTAACGAGACCGAGCGTGAGTGTTTTCTGGTTTCCCCCCCCCCCACAACACCCTCTACGTTGCGCATGGGCCTCCTTTTATATGCTCAAGGGGTCTCCGACAGGTGGCAATGTAGACAAGGGCAAAAATGGAAAAGGAGTTGCGGTTGGTACAACTACTTGTACAGTGTATCCTACCTAACCCTGACGGCAGGGGACAAAGGCATTAAATGCCCGTCTGCGTCGCCCAAATAGTGCAAAAAGGACCGTCAGGGACGCCACCGTCCGCCACGATGGCAGTCTTGTCAGCGCCGCTTGCCACCGTGCACCGCTGGCTGCACAGCCTCTTGCCACGCGCGTCTGGAAAGGCCTCAGGGCGACACGTTGGTGGATGTGCTGGAGCGCGGGTACTGAGTGGTAGCTTGTCGCGGCAAGCGCCCTGCCGCGGATATTGTCTTGTCGCGCCCGGAAGCTTGTCGCTCACCGGGCCTTGTCGGGACGCGTGGCGCGTCGCGGCAAGTTCCTTGCGATGCCTTGGTTGGCCTTCCCGGCAAGCTCCTCTTGCTGGGGCCTTATCTCCTTGGCTTAAATACTTTGTTCTTGAATGGTTCCAAAGGATCCACGGAGGACCTTGGCGGTCACCCGGCAAGCCTTGCCACGGGGTGCTGCAACTGCCCGTGCACAAGTTCGGGATACTAGGGTACCCCTACTCTAGTACACCGACAGGAAAGATGTCGGGGAAGCTGATCCACGAACACCTATGGGGACCGGCGGACTGAGCCCCTTTCGGTTCGGCGGGGGTCGGAGATCGCACGAAGAGCGGATCGAGGCGAAGCACACGAGCAGTTTACCATCCTTCGGAGCTCTCCGGAGAGATAACACTCCTACTGCTGCTTGTCTGATTGTATTGAGTTCTTGCTCAGGAGCGCCGAGTGCTACAGTACACACGAGCTGCTAACGAGACCGAGCGTGAGTGTTTTCTGGTTTTCCCCAACCCCCCTCTACGTTGCGCATGGGCCTCCTTTTATATGCTCAAGGGGCCTCCGACAGGTGGCAACGTAGACAAGGGCAAAAATGGAAAAGGAGTTGCGGTTGGTACAACTACTTGTACAGTGTATCGTACCTAACCCTGACGGCAGGGGACAAAGGCATTAAATGCCCGTCTGCGTCGCCCAAATAGTGCAAAAAGGACCGTCAGGGATGCCACCGTTCGCCACGATGGCAGTCTTGTCAGCGCCGCTTGCCACCGCGCACCGCTGGCTGCACAGCCTCTTGCCACGCGCGTCTGGAAAGGCCTCAGGGCGACACGTTGGTGGATGTGCTGGAGCGCGGGTACTGAGTGGTAGCTTGTCGCGGCAAGCGCCTTGCCGCGGATATTGTCTTGTCGCGCCCGGAAGCTTGTCGCTCACCGGGCCTTGCCGGGACGCGTGGCGCGTCACGGCAAGTTCCTTGCGATGCCTTGGTTGGCCTTCCCGGCAAGCTCCTCTTGCCGGGGCCTTGTCTCCTTGGCTTAAATACTTTGTTCTTGAATGGTTCCAAAGGATCCACGGAGAACCTTGGCGGTCACCCGGCAAGCCTTGCCGCGGGGTGCTGCAACTGCCCGTGCACAAATTCGGGATACTAGGGTACCCCTACTCTAGTACACCGACAGGAAAGATGTCGGGGAAGCTGATCCACGAACACCTATGGGGACCGGCGGACCGAGCCCCTTTCGGTTCGGCGGGGGGCGGAGATCGCACGAAGAGCGGATCATGGCGAAGCACACGAGCAGTTTACCCAGCTTCGGAGCTCTCCGGAGAGATAACACTCCTACTGCTGCTTGTCTGATTGTATTGAGTTCTTGCTCAGGAGCACCGAGTGCTACAGTACACACGAGCTCCTAACGAGACCGAGCGTGAGTGTTTTCTAGTTTTTCCCAACCCCCCTCTACGTTCCGCATGGGCTTCCTTTTATATGCTCAAGGGGCCTCCGACAAGTGGCAACGTAGACAAGGGCAAAAATGGAAAAGGAGTTGCGGTTGGTACAACTACTTGTACAGTGTATCCTACCTAACCCTGACGGTAGGGGACAAAGGCATTAAATGCCCGTCTGCGTCGCCCAAATAGTGCAAAAAGGACCGTCAGGGACGCCACCGTTCGCCACGATGGCAGTCTTGTCAGCGCCGCTTGCCACCACGCACCGCTGGCTGCACAGCCTCTTGCCACGCGCGTCTGGAAAGGCCTCAGGGCGACACGTTGGTGGATGTGCTGGAGCGCGGGTACTGAGTGGTAGCTTGTCGCGGCAAGCGCCTTGCCGCGGATATTGTCTTGTCGCGCCCGGAAGCTTGTCGCTCACCGGGCCTTGCCGGGACGCGTGGCGCGTCGCGGCAAGTTCCTTGCGATGCCTTGGTTGGCCTTCCCGGCAAGCTCCTCTTGTCGGGGCCTTGTCTCCTTGGCTTAAATACTTTGTTCTTGAATGGTTCCAAAGGATCCACGAAGGACCTTGGCGGTCACCCGGCAAGCCTTGCCGCGGGGTGCTGCAACTGCCCGTGCACAAGTTCGGGATACTAGGGTACCCCTACTCTAGTACACCGATAGGAGCCCCCGGGCCTGGGCCACACACGGTGCCGAGCGCTGTTGGGCCAGGCCCAAAACAGGGCACGGGCACGCGCAGCCT
This sequence comes from Triticum aestivum, assembly GCF_018294505.1. Lineage (NCBI taxonomy): Eukaryota > Viridiplantae > Streptophyta > Magnoliopsida > Poales > Poaceae > Triticum > Triticum aestivum. The sequence goes on from NC_057807.1 coordinate 416,596,353, forward strand.
GGATTACGCCGTATCTTACTCCGTATCCACCGCGCCCTCCCCCAAGGGCACGCCAAAGATGTCGGGGAAGCTGATCCACGAACACCTATGGGGACCGGCGGACCGAGCCCCTTTCGGTTCGGCGGGGGTGGAGATCGCACGAAGAGCGGATCAAGACGAAGCACACGAGCAGTTTACCCAGCTTCGGAGCTCTCCGGAGAGATAACACTCCTACTGCTGCTTGTCTGATTGTATTGAGTTCTTGCTCAGGAGCGTCGAGTGCTATAGTACACACGAGCTGCTAACGAGACCGAGCGTGAGTGTTTTCTGGTTTTCCCCAACCCCCCTCTACGTTGCGCATGGGCCTCCTTTTATATGCTCAAGGGGTCTCCGACAGGTGGCAACGTAGACAAGGGCAAAAATGGAAAAGGAGTTGCGGTTGGTACAACTACTTGTACAGTGTATCATACCTAACCCTGACGGCGGGGGACAAAGGCATTAAATGCCCGTCTGTGTCGCCCAAATAGTGCAAAAAGGACCGTCAGGGACGCCACCGTTCGCCATGATGGCAGTCTTGTCAGCGCCGCTTGCCACCGCGCACCGCTGGCTGCACAGCCTCTTGCCACGCGCGTCTGGAAAGGCCTCAGGGCGACACGTTGGTGGATGTGCTGGAGCGCGGGTACTGAGTGGTAGCTTGTCGCGGCAAGCGCCTTGCCGCGGATATTGTCTTGTCGCGCCCGGAAGCTTGTCGCTCACCGGGCCTTGCCGGGACGCGTGGCGCGTCGCGGCAAGTTCCTTGCGATGCCTTGGTTGGCCTTCCCGGCAAGCTCCCCTTGCCGGGGCCTTGTCTCCTTGGCTTAAATACTTTGTTCTTGAATGGTTCCAAAGGATCCACGGAGGACCTTGGCGGTCACCCGGCAAGCCTTGCCGCGGGGTGCTGCAACTGCCCGTGCACAAGTTTGAGATACTAGGGTACCCCTACTCTAGTACACTGACACTCCGTCTTGCAGCATGTAGAAGAGAGTAGATTGAAGTCCTCCAAGTAGCATCGCATAGCATAATCCTACCCGGCGATCCTCTCCTTGTCACCCTGTTTGAGAGCGATCACCGGGATGTATCTGGCACTTGGAAGGGTGTGTTTTATTAAGTATCCGATTCTAGTTATCATAAGGTCAAGGTACAATTCCGGCTCGTCCTTTTACCGAGGGACACAGCTATTCGAATAGATTAACTTCCCTGCAGGGGTGCACCACATAACCCAACACGCTCGATCCCATTTGGCCGGACACACTTTCCTGGGTCATGCCTGGCCTCGGAAGATCAACACGTCGCAGCCCCACCTAGGCCTAACAGAGAGGTCAGCACGCCGGTCTAACTCCTATGGCGCAGGGGTCTGGGCCCATCGCCCATTGCACACCTGCACATTGCATGGGCGGCCGAAAGCAGAACTAGCCCCTTAATACAAGAGCAGGCTTACGTTCCAATCCAGCGCGCGCCGCTCAGTCGCTGACGTCTAGAATGCTTCGGCTGATACCACAACGTCGAGTGCCCATATCTTTCGCACGTAGTTGGTTAGTGCGTATAGACCAAATGGCCAGACTCAGGTCAAATACCAAGATCTCGTTAAGCGTGTTATTATGAAGCAACCGCGGACGCCGACCAGGGCCAGGCCCACCTCTTGCCTAGGTGGTCTCAACCTGCCCTGTCGCTCCGCCACAAAGATCCACACAGAGGGCCGTCGGGACAAAGGTCCTTTCAGCCCCGATCCGTGAATCACTCGCGGGTACTCTTCGAGCGGACCCGACTTTAGTCACCATCTGTAGTATGTATATATCTATAGTATATACCCGTGATCACCTCCTGAGTGATCACGACCCAATAGTATAGCAAGGCGGACTGACAAGAATGTAGGGCCAATGGTGATAAACTAGCATCCTATACTAAGCATTTAGGATTGCGGGTAAGATATCAATGACTGTAGCAACAATGACAGGCTATGCAACAGAATAGGAGTAACCGAACAGTAACATGCTACACTACTCTAATGCAAGCAGTATAGAGAAGAATAGGCGATATCTGGTGATCAAGGGGGGGGGGCTTGCCTGATTGCTCTGGCAAGAAGGAGGGGTCGTCAACACCGTAGTCGAGCTGGGCAGCAGCAGCGTCGGTCTCGTAGTCTACCGGAGAGAAGAGGGGGAAGAAACAGTAAATACAATGCAAACATAAGCATGACGACGCATGACGTGACAATGAGCGGGGTTAGGTGTGCCCTAACGCGGTAGTAGGTGATACCGGCGAAAGGGGGAAACATCCGGGAAAGTATCCCCGGTGTTTCGCGTTTTCGGACAGGTGATCCGGAGGGGGAAAGTTGCGTGTTCGATATGTTAGGAATGTGTGGCGGACGAACGTGTTGTGTATCCGGATTTGTCTCATCGTTTTGAGCAACTTTCATGTACAAAGTATTTTCATCCGAGCTACGAATTATTTTATATTAATTTTTAAAGATTTAAATCATTTTTAGAATTAACAGATTTAATTAAATAAGAAAATATAATTACGATGTCAGCATGATGTCAATGTGATGTCAGCGGTCAACTTTGACAGTTGACCAGTCAAGCTGACGGGGGGTCCCACATGTAATAGTCTGTTTAGTTAGTAGGCTAGTTAATCAGAGTTAATTAGTTTACCTAATGATTTAGTTAGTCTAAACAGAATTAATTAAGTTAAATTTAATTGGTTAATTAATTAATTAATATTTTATCTATTTATTTATGCTTGAAGATATCTTTTTAATTCAAACAGGGGCAAGGCCCACTGTTAGTGACTAACAGGAGGGGGTTAGTGCTAATCTAACCCCCAATTAGCAGGGGCCTGCCTAATCTAGCAGAGGCACAACCGGGAGAGGCTACGCCCGCGCACAGATGGGGCCGCCGGCGCGGCAGGCCGGCCGGCCGGGAACGACGGTGAGCGACACGGCACGGGAGCATGAGGGACGGGCGCGGCGCTACGCAACCGGAGGGGCGGGCACGAGCAGGAAGACACAATGCGGTAAGAGGCACGCCGCGCACAAGAGCAGATCTCCGACGTTGGCGATGATGCAGGACAGGACGCGGTCAGGGCAACCGGTGTGCGTGCGGGTGCCGGTGAGCAAGGCCATGGCCGAAGTGGCCGGAGCAGGGGAGGAGGAGGAGTTGTCGGGGCCTCACCACGGGGCCGTGGGGTCTAGGCAGCGGTGCTCCGGGAGGAGGACGGGGACGACGTGCGTTGCCGAAGACAGGGAGGCAGTCCGGTGAGGTGGAGTCGAGGTCGCATCGGGCGAGGAGGAGACGAGGACGACGGGGCTGCGTCGGGGAGGTGCGAGATCCCGCCAAGTCTTGGGCGAGGACATCAGCGCAAGGACGGAGGTCGGGAGGTGCGGTGCTCGGTGCCGGCTAGCGCCGACCTTTGGGCGCGGGCGCGTCGAGAGGATGGGGATCGAACAGATGCGCCCCTCCCATGTGCGGCGTGAGGAGGGAACGAGGGGGAGTGGGGGATCGAGCGAGTGGGGGGGAGTAGAATCGTGGGTAGCTAGGGTTTCGACCGATAGGGGATATGGAGAGTGGGGTGGGCCGGTCGGGCCAGGGTGGGAGTTGGGCTAGGGCCCAGCAGGGGGCTTTGTTTCTCTTTTGTATTTTCTTTATTTTATTTATTTTCTTTTCTATTTTATTTCAATTTAAATTATTTAGGCATTTTATAAAATGTGTTTATTACACCATATTTACACATGCAATATCTCATACAAATCGAACATTTTTATTTTAATGTTTGAAATTTTTTATTATTTACCAAACTTTGAATTTTAATTTTGGACCGGTTTTGATCTAACGATAGAGTAGCAACAGTAACCGGGGTGATGTGGCATCGTTAACGTTGGATTACTGTAGTCTGATTATCCGGGCGTCACACCTAGTACAAATAATTTTACACTAGAGTTGAACTAGCTCTATAACCTAGTACAAATAATTTTACACTAGCATTGAACTAGGTCTATAACCTAGTACAAATCATTTTCCACTACAGTTGAACTAGCTGTATTATCTAGTACAAATAATTTTACACTAGAATTGAACTAGCTCTATAACCTAGTACAAATCATTTTACACTAGAGTTGAAGTAGCTCAATGACCTAGTACACACATGTTTACACTAGAGTTGAACTAGCTCTATAACCTAGTACAAATAATTTTAAACTAGAGTTGAACTAGCTCTATAACCTAGTTCAAATAATTTCACACTATAATTTAACTAGCTCTATAACCTAGTACAAATAATTTTACACTAGAGTTGAACTAGCTCTATAACCCAGTACAAATAATTTTACACTAGCATTGAACTAGGTCTATAACCTAGTACAAATCA
>NC_057807.1:416601453-416602024 GCF_018294505.1 Triticum aestivum
GCTATAACCTAATACAAATCATTTTACACTAGAGTTGAACTAGCTCTATGACCTAATACCCACAATTTTAGACTAGACTTGAACTAGCTCTATAACCTAGTACAAATAATTTTAAACTAGAGTTGAACTAGCTCTATAACCTAGTCCAAATAATTTCACACTAGAGTTGAACTAGTTCTATAACCAAGTACAAATAATTTTACACTAGAATAGAACTAGCTCTATAACCTAGTACAAATAATTTTACACTAGAGTTGAACTAGCTCTATAACCTAGTACAAATAATTTGACACTAGAAATGAGTTAGCTCTATAACCTAGTACACATAATTTTAAACTAGCATTGTACTAGGGCTATAACCTAGTACAAATCATTTTACACTAGAGTTGAACTAGCTCTATGACCTAGTACACACAATTTTATACTAGAGTTGAACTAACTCTATAACCTAGTACAAATAACTTTAAACTGGAGTTGAACTAGCTCTATAACCTAGTACAAATAATTTCACACTAGAGTTGAACTAGCTCTATAACCTAGTACAAATAATTTTACATTAGAATTGAACTAG
>NC_057807.1:416602034-416602624 GCF_018294505.1 Triticum aestivum
ACCTAGTACAAATAATTTTAAACTAGAGTTGAACTAGCTCTATAACCTAGTTCAAATAATTTCACACTATAATTTAACTAGCTCTATAACCTAGTACAAATAATTTTACACTAGAGTTGAACTAGCTCTATAACCCAGTACAAATAATTTTACACTAGCATTGAACTAGGTCTATAACCTAGTACAAATCATTTTCCACTATAATTGAACTAGCTCTATAACCTAGTACAAATAATTTTACACTTGAGTTGAACTAGCTTTATAACCAAGTACAAATAATTTTATACTAGCATTGAACTAGGTCTATAACCTAGTACAAATCATTTTCCACTATAGTTGAACTAGCTCTATTATCTAGTACAAATAATTTTACACTAGAATTGAATTAGCTCTATAACCTAGTACAAATCATTTTACACTAGAGTTAAACTAGCTCTATAACCTAGTACAAATAATTTTACACTAGAGTTCAACTAGCTCTATAACCTAGTACAAATTATTTTACACCATAGTTGAACTAGCTCTATAACCTAGTATAAATAATTTTACACTAGAATAGAACTAGCTCTATAACCTAGTACAAATAATTT
>NC_057807.1:416602634-416603571 GCF_018294505.1 Triticum aestivum
TAGCTCTATGACCTAGTACACACAATTTTATACTAGAGTTGAACTAACTCTATAACCTAGTACAAATAACTTTAAACTGGAGTTGAACTAGCTCTATAACCTAGTACAAATAATTTCACACTAGAGTTGAACTAGCTCTATAACCTAGTACAAATAATTTTACATTAGAATTGAACTAGCTCTATTACCTGGTACAAATAAATTTACACTAGAGGTCAACTAGCTCTATAACCTAGTGCAAATAATTTTACACTAGAAATGAACTAGCTCTATTATTTAGTACAAATAATTTTACACTAGAACTGAACTAGCTCTATAACCTAGTACAAATCATTTTACACTAGAGTTGAACTAGCTCTATGACCTAGTACACACAATTTTAGACTAGAGTTGAACTAGCTCCATAACCTAGTACAAATAATTTTAAACTAGAGTTGAAGTAGCTCTATAACCTAGTACAAATAATTTTACACTAGAGTTGAACTAGCTCTATAACCTAGTACAAATAATTTTACACTTGAGTTGAACTAGCTTTATAACCAAGTACAAATAATTTTATACTAGCATTGAACTAGGTCTATAACCTAGTACAAATCATTTTCCACTATAGTTGAACTAGCTCTATTATCTAGTACAAATAATTTTACACTAGAATTGAACTAGCTCTATAACCTAGTACAAATCATTTTACACTAGAGTTAAACTAGCTCTATAACCTAGTACAAATAATTTTACACTAGAGTTCAACTAGCTCTATAACCTAGTACAAATTATTTTACACCATAGTTGAACTAGCTCTATAACCTAGTATAAATAATTTTACACTGGAATAGAACTAGCTCTATAACCTAGTACAAATAATTTCACACTAGAGTTTAACTAGCTCTATAACCTAGTACAAATAATTTTACATTAGAATTGAACTAGCTCTATTACC
>NC_057807.1:416603613-416606726 GCF_018294505.1 Triticum aestivum
TAGCTCTATAACCTAGTACAAATCATTTTACACTAGAGTTAAACTAGCTCTATAACCTAGTACAAATAATTTTACACTAGAGTTCAACTAGCTCTATAACCTAGTACAAATTATTTTACACCATAGTTGAACTAGCTCTATAACCTAGTATAAATAATTTTACACTAGAATAGAACTAGCTCTATAACCTAGTACAAATAATTTCACACTAGAGTTTAACTAGCTCTATAACCTAGTACAAATAATTTTACATTAGAATTGAACTAGCTCTATTACCTAGTACAAATAATTTTACACTAGAGTTGAACTAGCTCTATAACCTAGTGCAAATAATTTTACACTCGAAATGAACTAGCTCTATTATCTAGTAGAAATAATTTCACAATAGAATCGAACTAGCTCTATAATCTAGTACAAATCATTTTAGACTAGAGTTGAACTAGCTCTATGACCTAGTACACACAATTTTAGACTAGAGTTGAACTAGCTCTATAACCTAGTACAAATAATTTTGAACTAGAGTTGAAGTAGCTCTATAACCTAGTACAAATAATTTTACACTAGAGCTGAACATGCTCTATAACCTAGTACAAATAATTTTACACTAGAGTTGAACTAGCTCTATAACCTAGTACAAATAATTTTACAGTAGCATTGAACTAGGTCTATAACCTAGTACAAATCATTTTCCACTATAATTGAACTAGCTCTATAACCTAGTACAAATAATTTTACACTTGAGTTGAACTAGCTGTATTATCTAGTACAAATAATTTTACACTAGAATTGAACTAGCTCTATAACCTAGTACAAATCATTTTACACTAGAGTTGAAGTAGCTCAATGACCTAGTACACACATGTTTACACTAGAGTTGAACTAGCTCTATAACCTAGTACAAATAATTTTAAACTAGAGTTGAACTAGCTCTATAACCTAGTTCAAATAATTTCACACTATAATTTAACTAGCTCTATAACCTAGTACAAATAATTTTACACTAGAGTTGAACTAGCTCTATAACCCAGTACAAATAATTTTACACTAGCATTGAACTAGGTCTATAACCTAGTACAAATCATTTTCCACTATAATTGAACTAGCTCTATAACCTAGTACAAATAATTTTACACTTGAGTTGAACTAGCTTTATAACCAAGTACAAATAATTTTATACTAGCATTGAACTAGGTCTATAACCTAGTACAAATCATTTTCCACTATAGTTGAACTAGCTCTATTATCTAGTACAAATAATTTTACACTAGAATTGAACTAGCTCTATAACCTAGTACAAATCATTTTACACTAGAGTTAAACTAGCTCTATAACCTAGTACAAATAATTTTACACTAGAGTTCAACTAGCTCTATAACCTAGTACAAATTATTTTACACCATAGTTGAACTAGCTCTATAACCTAGTATAAATAATTTTACACTAGAATAGAACTAGCTCTATAACCTAGTACAAATAATTTCACACTAGAGTTTAACTAGCTCTATAACCTAGTACAAATAATTTTACATTAGAATTGAACTAGCTCTATTACCTAGTACAAATAATTTTACACTAGAGTTGAACTAGCTCTATAACCTAGTGCAAATAATTTTACACTCGAAATGAACTAGCTCTATTATCTAGTACAAATAATTTTACAATAGAATCGAACTAGCTCTATAATCTAGTACAAATCATTTTAGACTAGAGTTGAACTAGCTCTATGACCTAGTACACACAATTTTAGACTAGAGTTGAACTAGCTCTATAACCTAGTACAAATAATTTTGAACTAGAGTTGAAGTAGCTCTATAACCTCGTACAAATAATTTTACACTAGAGCTGAACATGCTCTATAACCTAGTACAAATAATTTTACACTAGAGTTGAACTAGCTCTATAACCTAGTACAAATAATTTTACAGTAGCATTGAACTAGGTCTATAACCTAGTACAAATCATTTTCCACTATAGTTGAACTAGCTGTATTATCTAGTACAAATAATTTTACACTAGAATTGAACTAGCTCTATAACCTATTACAAATCATTTTACACTAGAGTTGAACTAGCTCTATGACCTAGTACACACATGTTTACACTAGAGTTAAACTAGCTCTGTAACCTAGTACAAATAACTTTAAACTAGACTTGAACTAGCTCTATAACCTAGTTCAAAATAATTTCACACTAGAGTTGAACTAGCTCTATAACCTAGTACAAATAATTTTACACCATAGTTTAACTAGCTCTATAACCTAGTACAAATAATTTTACACTAGAGTTGAACTAGCTCTATAACCTAGTACAAATAATTTTACACTAGCATTGAACTAGGTCTATAACCTAGTACAATTCATTTTCCACTATAGTTGAACTAGCTCTATTATCTAGTACAAATAATTTTACACTAGAATTGAACTAGCTCTATAACCTAGTACAAATCATTTTACACGAGTTGATCTAGCACTATGACCTGGTACACACAATTTTAGACTAGAGTTGAACTACCTCTATAACCTAGTACAAATAATTTTAAACTAGAGTTGAACTAGCTCTATAACCTAGTACAAATAATTTTACACTAGAGTTTAACTAGCTCTATAACCTAGTACAAATAATTTTACACTAGAGTTGAACTAGCTCTATGACCTAGTACACACAATTTTAGACTAGAGTTGAAGTAGCTCCATAACCTAGTACAAATAATTTTAAACTAGAGTTGAAGTAGCTCTATAACCTAGTACAAATAATTTTACACTAGAGTTGAACTAGCTCTTTAACCTAGTACAAATAATTTTACACTTGAGTTGAACTAGCTTTATAACCAAGTACAAATAATTTTATACTAGCATTGAACTAGGTCTATAACCTAGTACAAATCATTTTCCACTATAGTTGAACTAGCTCTATTATCTAGTACAAATAATTTTACACTAGAATTGAACTAGCTCTATAACCTAGTACAAATCATTTTACACTAGAGTTAAACTAGCTCTATAACCTAGTACAAATAATTTTACACTAGAGTTCAACTAGCTCTATAACCTAGTACAAATTATTTTACACCATAGTTGAACTAGCTCTATAACCTAGTATAAATAATTTTACACT
>NC_057807.1:416607171-416611088 GCF_018294505.1 Triticum aestivum
ACCTAGTACAAATAATTTTAAACTAGAGTTGAACTAGCTCTATAACCTAGTTCAAATAATTTCACACTATAATTTAACTAGCTCTATAACCTAGTACAAATAATTTTACACTAGAGTTGAACTAGCTCTATAACCCAGTACAAATAATTTTACACTAGCATTGAACTAGGTCTATAACCTAGTACAAATCATTTTCCACTATAATTGAACTAGCTCTATTATCTAGTACAAATAATTTTACACTAGAATTGAACTAGCTCTATAACCTAGTACAAATCATTTTACACTAGAGTTGAACTAGCTCTATGACCTAGTACACACATGTTTACACTAGAGTTAAACTAGCTCTGTAACCTAGTACAAATAACTTTAAACTAGACTTGAACTAGCTCTATAACCTAGTTCAAAATAATTTCACACTAGAGTTGAACTAGCTATATAACCTAGTACAAATAATTTTACCCCATAGTTTAACTAGCTCTATAACCTAGTACAAATAATTTTACACTACAGTTGAACTAGCTCTATAACCTAGTACAAATAATTTTACACTAGCATTGAACTAGGTCTATAACCTAGTACAATTCATTTTCCACTATAGTTGAACTAGCTCTATTATCTAGTACAAATAATTTTACACTAGAATTGAACTAGCTCTATAACCTAGTACAAATCATTTTACACTAGAGTTGATCTAGCACTATGACCTGGTACACACAATTTTAGACTAGAGTTGAACTAGCTCTATAACCTAGTGAAAATAATTTTACACTAGAGTTTAACTAGCTCTATAACCTAGTACAAATAATTTTACACTAGAGTTCAACTAGCTCTATAACCTAGTACAAATCATTTTACACCATAGTTGAACTAGCTCTATAACCTAGTATAAATAATTTTACACTAGAATAGAACTAGCTCTATAACCTAGTGCAAATAATTTTATACTAGAAATGAATTAGCTCTATAACCTAGTACACATAATTTTACACTAGCATTGTACTAGGGCTATAACCTAGTCCAAATCATTTTATACTAGAGTTGAACTAGCTCTATGACATAATACCCACAATTTTAGACTAGACTTGAACTAGCTCTATAACCTAGTACAAATAATTTTAAACTAGAGTTGAACTAGCTCTATAACCTAGTCCAAATAATTTCACACTAGAGTTGAACTAGCTATATAGCCTAGTACAAATAATTTTACACTAGAATAGAACTAGCTCTATAACCTAGTACAAATAATTTTACACTAGAGTTGAACTAGCTCTATAACCTAGTACAAATAATTTGACACTAGAAATGAGGTAGCTCTATAACCTAGTACACCTTATTTTAAACTAGCATTGTACTAGGGCTATAACCTAGTACTAATCATTTTACACAAGAGTTGAACTAGCTCTATGACCTAGTACACACAATATTATACTAGAGTTGAACTAACTCTATAACCTAGTACAAATAACTTTAAACTAGAGTTAAACTAGCTCTATAACCTAGTACAAATAATTTCGCACTAGAGTTGAACTAGCTCTATAACCTAGTACAAATAATTTTACGTTAGAATTGAACTAGCTCTATAACCTGGTACAAATAAATTTACACTAGAGGTCCACTAGCTCTATAACCTAGTGCAAATAATTTTACACTAGAAATGAACTAGGTCTATTATCTAGTACAAATAATTTTACACTAGAACTGAACTAGCTCTATAACCTAGTACAAATCATTTTACACTAGAGTTGAACTAGCTCTATGACCTAGTACACACAATTTTAGACTAGAGTTGAACTAGCTCCATAACCTAGTACAAATAATTTTAAACTAGAGTTGAAGTAGCTCTATAACCTAGTACAAATAATTTTACACTACAGTTGAACTAGCTCTATAACCTAGTACAAATAATTTTACACTAGAGTTGAACTAGCTTTATAACCAAGTACAAATATTTTTACACTAGCATTGAACTAGGTCTATGACCTAGTACAAATCATTTTCCACTATAGTTGAACTAGGTCTATTATCTAGTACAAATAATTTTACACTAGAATTGAACTAGGTCTATAACCTAGTACAAATCATTTTACACTAGAGTTAAACTAGCTCTATAACCTAGTACAAATAATTTTACACTAGAGTCCAACTAGCTCTATAACCTAGTACATATCATTTTACACCATAGTTGAACTAGCTCTATAACCTAGTATAAATAATTTTACACTAGAATAGAACTAGCTCTATAACCTAGTACAAATAATTTTACACTGGAGTTGAACTAGCTCTATAACCTAGTACAAATAACTTTAAACTAGAGTTGAACTAGCTCTATAACCTAGTACAAATAATTTCACACTAGAGTTGAACTAGCTCTATAACCTAGTACAAATAATTTTACATTAGAATTGAACTAGCTCTATTACCTGGTACAAATAATTTTACACTAGAGATCGCTCTATAACCTAGTGCAAATAATTTTACACTAGAAATGAACTAGCTCTATTATCTACTACAAATAATTTTACACAAGAACTGAACTAGCTCTATAACCTAGTACAAATCATTTTACACTAGAGTTGAACTAGCTCTATGACCTAGTACACACAATTTTAGACTAGAGTTGAACTAGCTCCATAACCTAGTACAAATAATTTTAAACTAGAGTTGAAGTAGCTCTATAACCTAGTACAAATAATTTTACACTAGAGTTGAACTAGCTCTATAACCTAGTACAAATAATTTTACACTGGAGTTGAACTAGCTTTATAACCAAGTACAAATAATTTTACACTAGCATTGAACTAGGTCTATAACCTAGTACAAATCATTTTCCACTATAGTTGAACTAGCTCTATTATCTAGTACAAATAATTTTACACTAGAATTGAACTAGCTCTATAACCTAGTACAAATCATTTTACACTAGAGTTAAACTAGCTCTATAACCTAGTACGAATAATTTTACACTAGAGTTCAACTAGCTCTATAACCTAGTACAAATCATTTTACGACATAGTTGAACTAGCTCTATAACCTAGTATAAATAATTTTACACTAGAATAGAACTAGCTCTATAACCTAGTACAAATAATTTCACACTAGAGTTTAACTAGCTCTATAACCTAGTACAAATAATTTTACATTAGAATTGAACTAGCTCTATTACATAGTACACATAATTTTACACTAGAGTTGAACTAGCTCTATAACCTAGTGCAAATAATTTTACACTCGAAATGAACTAGCTCTATTATCTAGTACAAATAATTTTACACTAGAACTGAACTAGCTCTATAATCTAGTACAAATCATTTTAGACTAGAGTTGAACTAGCTCTATGACCTAGTACACACAATTTTAGACTAGGGTTGAACTAGCTCTATAACCTAGTACAAATAATTTTGAACTAGAGTTGAAGTAGCTCTATAACCTAGTACAAATAATTTTACACTAGAGCTGAACATGCTCTATAACCTAGTACAAATAATTTTACACCAGAGTTGAACTAGTTCTATAACCTAGTACAAATAATTTTACACTAGCATTGAACTAGGTCTATAACCTAGTACAAATCATTTTCCAGTATAGTTGAACTAGCTCTATTATCTAGTACAAATAATTTTACACTAGAATTGAACTAGCTCTATAACCTAGTACAAATCATTTTACACTAGAGTTGAACTAGCTCTATGACCTAGTACACACATGTTTACACTAGAGTTGAACTAGCTCTATAACCTAGTACAAATAATTTTAAACTAGAGTTGAACTAGCTCTATAACCTAGTTCAAAATAATTTCACACTAGAGTTGAACTAGCTCTATAACCAAGTACAAATAATTTTACACCATAGTTTAACTAGCTCTATAACCTAGTACAAATAATTTTACACTAGAGTTGAACTAGCTCTATAACCC
>NC_057807.1:416611098-416620232 GCF_018294505.1 Triticum aestivum
CCTAGTACAAATCATTTTACACCATAGTTGAACTAGCTCAATAACGTAGTATAAATAATTTTACACTAGAATAGAACTAGCTCTATAACCTAGTACAAATAATTTTATACTAGAAATGAATTAGCTCTATAACCTAGTACACATAATTTTACACTAGCATTGTACTAGGGCTATAACCTAGTACAAATCATTTTACACTAGAGTTGAACTAGCTCTATGACATAATACCCACAATTTTAGACTATACTTGAACTAGCTCTATAACCTAGTACAAATAATTTTAAACTAGAGTTGAACTAGCTCTATAACCTAGTCCAAATAATTTCACACTAGAGTTGAACTAGCTCTATACCCTAGTACAAATAATTTTACACTAGAATAGAACTAGCTCTATCACCTAGTACAAACAATTTTACACTAGAGTTGAACTAGCTCTGTAACCTAGTACAAATAATTTGACACTAGAAATGCGTTAGCTCTATAACCTAGTACACCTAATTTTAAACTAGCATTGTACTAGGGCTATAACCTAGTACTAATCATTTTACACAAGAGTTGAACTAGCTCTATGACCTAGTACACACAATTTTATACTAGAGTTGAACTAACTCTATAACCTAGTACAAATGTGACGCCCGGATAATCATGCTATAGTAACCTCTGCTGATGATGCCACATCACCACTCTTATTGTTGTAAATCTCACGATGGTTCAATCCCGTTCGAATTCAAAATTTCAAATCAGGTCAAATGGTAAAGTTTTCAAACATTAAAATTAAAATGTTCTAGAGGTGGCAAATAATGCTTAGGTAATTATGGTGGAGGATCACATTTTTATAAAATAATTAAAAGCACTGAACTAAATAAAACAGTGGCTTATACAAATAATTAGATGCATTTTATAAATATTAAAACATTAAACTATTTTATTAGGTATGAGAAATTAATGTGGCAATAGAGTATTTATAAATACTAATTTAGGGGCTAGTGGTATATTATATAAAACCAAAAAAATAAATAAAACAAAAGAAACAACAAAAAAAACAAAGAAAAGGAAAAGTGCCCTTGGCCCGACTGGGCCAACCGGCCCAGCTGGCCACATCCGCCGGCCCGGTCGAACCGGCCCAACTGGCCACCCCTTATCCCCATGACCGAACCCTAACCCCACCCCGTCGCCCCACTCGCACCCCCCCACTCCTCTCCCCCTCTCCCGATCCGATCTGGGGGCGGGATCGAACCCCCCAGCGCCCGAGGCCGCTGCCCCTGACGCCGCCCCAACAGCCGCGCCGCGCCACCCGGTGCTGCCCGACGCCGCTTGCCGTTGCCCACCGACGCCGTTGCTCGTCGCCTCCTCGACCCCGTCGCTGGTGTCGTCCCAGGCCGCCGTCACCGCTCACCGGAGCCCCACGCCGCTACGACTGCGTCGCCGCCCGTCGTCCTCGTCTCCCCCTCACCGGGACGCGACCTCAACTCCTCCCCGAGCCACTTCCAGATCCCTACGCCCCCCCTGTGAGCTCCCCTTCTCCTGGCCCAGTCACCATTCGACCGCGTCGCCCTGCTCACCGCGGTCGGGCCGCTCCCTGGCCGCGCCCGTCGCCCCGCACCAACGCGCCTCGCCTCCCCTGCTTCCTGCAGCCTCGCCTGCGTCGTCCACCCGCGCCCGCCGTGGACCTTTGGTCGCGAACGGCTACGTCCGGCAGCGCCTCTACGCGCGCCTTGGCTGCCCTATGCGCGCCTTGGCCACACACCTCGCCCTGCCCCCAGCCGCGCCTGTACCCCTCCTCGACGCCGTTCAAGCCGCCCCGGTCGCCGCTGTCGACCGCCGTCGCGCGCCTGGCCCCAGGCCGCGCCGCGCCCGTGCCCCCTGCTGGCCTCTCCGAGGCCACGACCTTGCACCACAGTGCCGGGCTACGGCCCCGCCGACGCCCTGTTGCCCCGTGCCCTCGCACGGGCGCACGCCCGTTAACCGCGCCCGATAGGCCCCCTGGGCCTATGACAACGGGCCCCACCGCCCCAGAACGTTTTAATTAAAAAAAAGAATTTAAAAAAAATATAATAACAATAATAAAGTTAATTAATTATAATTAGATTAACCTAATCACTAATTAACCTAATTAACTGTTAGTTAATTAAAACAGGGTATGACGAACGGGACCCACCTGTCAGGTTGACCAAGTCAACTACTGACGTCATGATGACGTCAGCAAGCACTGTTCTTGATAATGTTGTATTAAATAATTAAATAAATCCTGAAAATGATTTAAATCTTTTAAAATTAATAGAAAATAAACCGCAGCTCAGATGGAAAAACTTTGTACATGAAAGTTGCTCAGAACAACGAGACGAATTTGAATACGCAGCCCGTTTATCCGCCACGCATCCCTAGCATACCAAACACGCAACTTTCCCCCTCCAGTTCATCTGTCTGAAAACGTGAAACACCGGGAATGCTTTCCCGGATGTTTTCTCCCTTCGCCGGTATTACCTATCCCTGCGTTAGATCACCTCTAACACCGCGTATTGCCATGTTACGCTTAGTGATGCTTTGATTGCTCCATTATTTATTGTGTTTCCCCGTTACTTCTTTCCGGTAGACCCCGAGACTGCCGGTGACCCCAGTTCGACTACGGTGTTGACGACCCTTACTTCTTGCCAGAGCAACCAGGCAAGCCCCCCCTTGATCACCAGATATCGCCTATTCTACTCTATACTGCTTGCATTAGAGTAGTGTAGCATGTTACTGCTTTCAGTTAATCCTATACTGCTGCATAGCCTGTCCTTGCTACTATTGTTGTTACCTTTACCTGCTATCCTACTGCTTAGTATAGGATGCTAGAGTTCCATCAGTGGCCCTACACTCTTGTCCGTCTGCCATGCTATACTACTGGGCTGTGATCACTTCGGGAGGTGATCACGGGCATATACTATATACTTTACACTGTTACATTACTGGTGATACTGTTTGGAGATGGGGGCTGAAGGGGCAGGTGGCTCCATCCAGGTAGAGGTGGGCCTGAGTTCCCGACGGCCCCCGACTGTTACTTTGTGGCGGAGCGACAGGGCAGGTTGAGACCACCTAGGAGACAGGTGGGCCTGGCCTTGTTCGGCATTCGCGGATACTTAACATGCTTAACGAGATCTTGGTATTTGATCTGAGTCTGGCTACTGGCCTATACGCACTAACCATCTACGTGGGAGTAGTTATGGGTATCCCGACGTCGTGGTATCAGCCGAAGCACTTTAGACGTCAGCGACGGAGCGGCGCGCGCCGGATTGGAACGTAAGCCTGCTCTTGTATTAAGGGGGCTAGTTCTGCTTCCGGACGCCCTCGCAACGTGCAGGTGTGCTATGGGCGATGGGCCCAGACCCCTGTGCGCTTAGGTTTAGACCGGCGTGCTGGCCTCTCTGTTTTGCCTAGGTGGGGCTGCGACGTGTTGATCTTCCAAGGCCGGGCATGACCCAGGAAAGTGTGTCCGGCCAAATGGGATCGAGCGTGTTGGGCTATGTGGTGCACCCCTGCAGGGAAGTTAATCTATTTGAATAGCCGTGATCTTCGGTAACAGGACGACTTGGAGTTGTACCTTGACCTTATGACAACTAGAACCGGATACTTAATAAAACACACCCTTCCAAGTTCCACAGACAACCCGGTGATCGCTTTTCCACAGGGCGACGAGGGGAGGATTGCCGGGTAGGATTATGCTACTGCGATGCTACTGGAGATGCTACTTGAAGATGCTACTTGAAGATGCTACTTGGAGATGCTACTTGGAGGACGTCAATCTACTCTCTTCTACATGCTGCAAGACGGAGGCTGCCAGAAGCGTAGTCTTCGACAGGATTAGCTATCCCCCTTTTATTCTGGCATTCTACAGTTCAGTCCACCGATATGGCCCTTTACACATATACCCATGCATATGTAGTGTAGCTCCTTGCTTGCGAGTACTTTGGATGAGTACTCATGGTTGCTTTTCTCCCTCTTTTCCCCTTTCCCTTCTACCTAGTTGTCGCAACCAGATGCTGGAGCCCTGGAGTCAGACGCCACCGTCGACGATGACCCCTACTACACTGGAGGTGCCTACTACTACGTGCTGCCCGCTGATGACGACCAGGAGTAGTTAGGAGGATCCCAGGCAGGAGGCCTGCGCCTCTTTCGATCTGTATCCCAGTTTGTGCTAGCCTTCTTAAGGCAAACTTGTTTAACTTATGTCTGTACTCAGATATTGTTGCTTCCGCTGACTCGTCTATGATCGAGCACTTGTATTCGAGCCCTCGAGGCCCCTGGCTTGTATTATGATGCTTGTATGACTTATTTTATTTGTAGAGTTGTGTTGTGATATCTTCCCGTGAGTCCCTGATCTTGATCGTACACATTTGCGTGCATGATTAGTGTACGATTGTATCGGGGGCGTCACAAGTTGGTATCAGAGCCGACTGCCTGTAGGAATCCCCCTTTCACACTTCTTGGCCGAAGTCGAGTCTAGACATTGCAAAACTTTTACTAACTTGGCTGTGTGCCTTACGGGCCCACGTCGCCATTGGGTGGTACTAGGATCTTTTACTCCTCGACCTTTACTCTGGGACTCTGAGCTCTCTTCTATTCGGGTTAAATGATTTCGCTAAAAGCAAAACTAACTTTAGGTTCTCGATAATACTTTCTCCCGGAGACAGATGATCGTCTGTTGCATCAAAAGAATCTGAAGATACTCTCTGATGTTCTCTTGAGACTTTATGGTGTCGCTTTTTCAATTCCCCTCCGTCGATAAACCCCTATTGATAACCACGTGTACGCACCATTCATACAATGCTTCCCAGTTGAACTTGTTATAACATGATACACCGAAATTCTCTCTTTTGTTTCGAGAATCCTTTGAGCTTACTCCCTTGCTGTTCTCTGTCACCTGAATACCCCTATGGATAATTCTTGCACTTATCGAGTATCCGCTCATTCCCAGTTGTTCATGTGTTTCGCCAAAGACTTCAAAATATCATTCGATCTTTCGAAAATCCCGAGCAGCCTATTGCTTTTGAAATTCTCGCTTGCTTGAATTATGGTTAATCCCATAAGTTTCGTAATCTTATTGTCCTCCCTTCTCTTTATCATTTTAAGTTCGTTGATTCAATATGTTGAGGATGCCCGCATTCCTCAGTCGAATCCTAGGATTCATCCTTCCGGCTCAGACGTCATTTGGATATGAGCTGGTTCTTGACCAATCGATGCCTTGATCGTTTGTGCTTCTAAGTCTATTGAGCTTATTCATTTTCGATCAGAACGATTGCTTCTGATCCCTTGATTTGGAAATCATAAAATTTCCTTGCATTGAGCTTTGAGTTAGTTAGTTGTTTCTATCAGCTGATCCCCTTGCATTCTTTCTTCTTCTGGTAGAGTATCGATACTCACATCAGCTCCGTTGTGGATCGTCAGATCCATTGTTGGATTTCATCTGACATCGCCCTTAATATTCAATAACCTTGTGAGCCTTTCCACCGGTATATATTGCCTTTGGTATATTGTATCCTCTGCCTTGTCAACCATGCTCTACTTTCGAGCTTGTATTATTTACCCCTGAAGTTTGTGATATATGTTCCTAAGATACCCGATGGTTTGAACTAATGCCTTCCCCTAATCTGTGCAAACCCAGAAGATTTCACGGGTCATACTTATCTGGTATTGCACCAGGTAAAACTTTCAACAACTAATGTCATTTTCAAAATACGAGAGGGAATGAAAGGTTATGCATTGAAGAAGTGGGAGTCGACCTTGAACTTTGTGTTCATGCCCATGGACACGATGTAGATCTTATCGTTAAAGCTTCTCTTAAATTAAATTATTCCTTTGGTATAAGTTCATCTTATATCTGGGATCTGGCCTTTTACAATCGTGGTTCCGACCATGTTCTCTTTTAAATACCATTTCTCGGGCATGGTTAAGCACTTGACTTCTATAGAGCAATACCCCAGTCCAACCTCTACTTTGATCTGTCATCGAGTATTGCCCCCTGGTATCTCGAGATTATCATGGAACTGCATAACTTCTTATGAGTTCTTCATCAAGTGCTACATTCCCACTGATTCCAATTTTTCACGGGCTCTGAATTACTAAACACTCAAAGACACCAATAACTGAACCGAGTCCACACTACGGTTCAACAACCCTTCGGTAAGCTTCTATAAGTACGAGTTTGTACCCGATCACATCATTCCTAGCCTGATCGGCTATATCATTATCATGCTAAATTTTAACTGTGCTACCGGGTCCTTCTCCTCGGAGCACAAAATTCGACGGTGAGCTAATCTTACAATCGATCTTCCTCGTCATACCGTTGGTCCTTGGACAGCAAGCTTGATTTCGAGTTTGTGTCCTACCCATGGTTCCAATAACCTTTCACTTCATCATTACTTGACTTGATGTCGTTACCGATCGATTACATCTTCATGAACTCTCGCGACAAAGGTGTCGTGATCATCAACATTCTGAGCTCATCCAGGATATCAATTGAATTCATGATGAGAAATACCATCCTTGCCCTCGATGAATTGTATTATCGTTGACCACTTTATTGCCCTCCCACCAACACAAGCTTGTTCATGTTTGGTGTTATACCTTGAGTTCCTTGCTATCCAGCAATTGTTCTTCTTTACCTTGGAGTATTATCATCCTTTATGTCAAGAATGTTCTGAGATTTGTTCCACCTCTTGAGAATTCTTGACATAGAAATACTTCTCACCATCACCATTCTTTCTTGGTCCCCGTGTTAGTTCCAACAAGTGAACGGTGTTGTTTGGATTCTTTCCTTCTAGCAACCCTATTTTTTTTGAAGTTAATGGTGGAAAGTTGATTCTTAGGCTATTGACTATTGAATCACTATTCTGACATTGGTCGTGCAACCCAACCCATATTTCGGGTGCACCTTTCAACCAATGTTTAATTGTGTATGTTTTCCTCGAGCATACATCATTATACCATTTGATCTGACAAATGTCATCTTTGTTCGCATAATTGTGGAAATCCATCTTTTGGAAATCCCAATGATTTGTCGCTGAATTCATCAGCCACCTCCTCATCCTCTCCTTGGTTTACTGATGAACTCTTGTTTCGAAACTCGCTTCCATAGTTCATTTCCCGAGAATCTTACGAGGTCTTCTCGTCAATTCTTGTCGTACCTTTTTATCTCAGGCATCCTGAGTCTGAGGTATCCTGACACCAATCGGATCTGAATCTCGGTCAGATATGATGGTTGGGACATTTTCCAAGAGTTATGATGTTGATCCTTTGATGACCCGGTAACATGATGTCATGCCTAGCACCCCCCCCCCTCGGCTGGAGGACCTATCACTATAGATTCCTTTTTAGCAAGGTTATCCGTTCATCCATGGGGAAATTGTAAGACTTATTCTACAAGTTATTCCTGATGGATCCTTCATGTTTCCAAAGTTTGATCTTCACCTGAAGACCATGTCAATTCTATCTCGAAGCATGTCTATGGTACTCCGATGTTTCAACAAGAACATTTGAAGCCCAATGCTAAACGTTTCTTGCTCAATTATCCAAACACCGCTGTATGGATAATGTCATGAAAATTTCTCTCCCCTCACCTAGAGGCTTTTCTACTTAATATCATGTCATGGTTATCATGTTCTGCTTGTCCTTGGGAAGGATATACCCCTGAAATAGGTGTATAAACATATTTTCCATTCCATTGTTCTATTTGATCTGATGATCACCTTTTCCTTTCCATTATTTTGTTTAACCTTTCTTGTGATCTATATGATCTAAGCAGTAATGTTCTCCTGCTTATGTAAACACCTCGGTGTATAACTCTGTCAGTAAGACCCTGTTACTATTGTTGATGACATTCTGGTATCCACCGATGGAAGAGAACTTTGCCTAATGGTCCGCCTCGTTCAACGAGCAGGAAAATGGTTCTATTTGCCCCTCGCCCTTGGTACCAATGATGCTACCAACATAACTGACCGGTTATTCACTGACATGCCTTGCTAACATGATCATGCAATACGTCACCGCCCTTCCTGTTTTTAACCCACATGGTGGGCCCATAACCCACAGTTCCTCAGGATCGAAAACTGACTCTCCTGTACACCCCCTATTCCCAAAGTTATTCCTCACGCGTGGCCTCGTGTGTAATTCATGAGCCACCTTCTGATGAGATCATTAATCTGGTATCTGACGCAATACTTATTCCCATTGCTCCGAACCCCTCTCACACTTCACTTCAGGCAACGAATGATTGCCTATGCGCTCGAAACTTCCCATGTTATCTCCTTACCTTGCTCTCGAAATTATTGTAAAATTCAATTCGAGAGTTACTTTTCGCCATGTTCCCTAATGTACCGGATAAGCAACCATGCAGAATTCCATTCTTCCGGTATACCCATCCTTTACTCCTCTGTAAGTACGATGGAGCTCCCAAAGGAAGGACGACAGCTTCCTCACGATGCATGGGTGTAGAGAAATGAAGACATCAACGCTATGGATCAACCTCTTCTAGAAGGGCAACCCAGACTAAGAAGACACGTTAGAATTTCGTAACCAGAACTTCCCCCCTACTCCCCTCTTAAATCTCGGGACGAGATTTCTTGTAGTGGAGGAGAATTGTGACGCCCGGATAATCAAGCTACAGTAACCTCTGCTGATGATGCCACATCACCACTCTTATTGTTGTAAATCTCACGATGGTTCAATCCCGTTCGAATTCAAAATTTCAAATCAGGTCAAATGGTAAAGTTTTCAAACATTAAAATTAAAATGTTCTAGAGGTGGCAAATAATGCTTAGGTAATTATGGTGGAGGATCACATTTTTATAAAATAATTAAAAGCACTGAACTAAATAAAACAGTGGCTTATACAAATAATTAGATGCATTTTATAAATATTAAAACATTAAACTATTTTATTAGGTATGAGAAATTAATGTGGCAATAGAGTATTTATAAATACTAATTTAGGGGCTAGTGGTATATTATATAAAACCAAAAAAATAAATAAAACAAAAGAAACAACAAAAAAAACAAAGAAAAGGAAAAGTGCCCTTGGCCCGACTGGGCCAACCGGCCCAGCTGGCCACATCCGCCGGCCCGGTCGAACCGGCCCAACTGGCCACCCCTTATCCCCA
>NC_057807.1:416620344-416620646 GCF_018294505.1 Triticum aestivum
CACCTCGCCCTGCCCCCAGCCGCGCCTGTACCCCTCCTCGACGCCGTTCAAGCCGCCCCGGTCGCCGCCGTCGACCGCCGTCGCGCGCCTGGCCCCAGGCCGCGCCGCGCCCGTGCCCCCTGCTGGCCTCTCCGAGGCCACGACCTTGCACCACAGTGCCGAGCTACGGCCCCGCCGACGCCCTGTTGCCCCGTGCCCTCGCACGGGCGCACGCCCGTTAACCGCGCCCGATAGGCCCCTGGGGCCTATGACAGATGGGCCCCACGCCCAGAATGTTTTAAAAAAGGAAAATAAAATAAAAA
>NC_057807.1:416620900-416621663 GCF_018294505.1 Triticum aestivum
GGCCCCGCCGACGCCCTGTTGCCCCGTGCCCTCGAACGGGCGCACGCCCGTTAACCGCGCCCGATAGGCCCCCTGGGCCTATGACAACGGGCCCCACCGCCCCAGAACGTTTTAATTAAAAAAAAAGAATTTAAAAAAAATATAATAACAATAATAAAGTTAATTAATTATAATTAGATTAACCTAATCACTAATTAACCTAATTAACTGTTAGTTAATTAAAACAGGGTATGACGAACGGGACCCACCTGTCAGGTTGACCAAGTCAACTACTGACGTCATGCTGACGTCATGATGACGTCAGCAAGCACTGTTCTTGATAATGTTGTATTAAATAATTAAATAAATCCTGAAAATGATTTAAATCTTTTAAAATTAATAGAAAATAAACCGCAGCTCAGATGGAAAAACTTTGTACATGAAAGTTGCTCAGAACGACGAGACGAATTTGAATATGCAGCCCGTTTATCCGCCACGCATCCCTAGCATACCAAACACGCAACTTTCCCCCTCCAGTTCATCTGTCTGAAAACGCGAAACATCGGGAATGCTTTCCCGGATGTTTTCCCCCTTCACCGGTATTACCTATCCCTGCGTTAGATCACCTCTAACACCGCGTATTGCCATGTTACGCTTAGTGATGCTTTGATTGCTCCATTATTTATTGTGTTTCCCCGTTACTTCTTTCCGGTAGACCCCGAGACTGCCGGTGACCCCAGTTCGACTACGGTGTTGACGATCCTTACTTCTCGCCAGAGCAACC
>NC_057807.1:416621773-416629853 GCF_018294505.1 Triticum aestivum
CCTTGATCACCAGATATCGCCTATTCTACTCTATACTGCTTGCATTAGAGTAGTGTAGCATGTTACTGCTTTCAGTTAATCCTATACTGCTGCATAGCCTGTCCTTGCTACTATTGTTGTTACCTTTACCTGCTATCCTATTGCTTAGTATAGGATTCTAGTGTTCCATCAGTCGCCCTACACTCTTGTCCGTCTGCCATGCTATACTACTGGGCTGTGATCACTTCGGGAGGTGATCACGGGCATATACTATATACTTTACACTGTTACATTACTGGTGATACTGTTTGGAGATGGGGGCTGAAGGGGCAGGTGGCTCCATCCAGGTAGAGGTGGGCCTGAGTTCCCGACGGCCCTCGACTGTTACTTTGTGGCGGAGCGACAGGGCAGGTTGAGACCACCTAGGAGACAGGTGGGCCTGGCCTTGTTCGGCATTCGCGGATACTTAACATGCTTAACGAGATCTTGGTATTTGATCTGAGTCTGGCTACTGGCCTATACGCACTAACCATCTACGTGGGAGTAGTTATGGGTATCCCGACGTCGTGGTATCAGCCGAAGCACTTCAGACGTCAGCGACGGAGCGGCGCGCGCCGGATTGGAACGTATGCCTGCTCTTGTATTAAGGGGGCTAGTTCTGCTTCCGGCCGCCCTCGCAACGTGCAGGTGTGCTATGGGCGATGGGCCCAGACCCCTGTGCGCTTAGGTTTAGACCGGCGTGCTGGCCTCTCTGTTTTGCCTAGGTGGGGCTGCGACGTGTTGATCTTCCAAGGCCGGGCATGACCCAGGAAAGTGTGTCCGGCCAAATGGGATCGAGCGTGTTGGGCTATGTGGTGCACCCCTGCAGGGAAGTTAATCTATTCGAATAGCCGTGATCTTCGGTAACAGGACGACTTGGAGTTGTACCTTGACCTTATGACAACTAGAACCGGATACTTAATAAAACACACCCTTCCAAGTTCCACAGACAACCCAGTGATCGCTTTTCCACAGGGCGACGAGGGGAGGATCGCCGGGTAGGATTATGCTACTGCGATGCTACTGGAGATGCTACTTGAAGATGCTACTTGAAGATGCTACTTGGCGATGCTACTTGGAGGACGTCAATCTACTCTCTTCTACATGCTGCAAGACGGAGGCTGCCAGAAGCGTAGTCTTCGACAGGATTAGCTATCCCCCTTTTATTCTGGCATTCTGCAGTTCAGTCCACCGATATGGCCCTTTACACATATACCCATGCATATGTAGTGTAGCTCCTTGCTTGCAAGTACTTTGGATGAGTACTCACGGTTGCTTTTCTCCCTCTTTTCCCCTTTCCCTTCTACCTGGTTGTCGCAACCAGATGCTGGAGCCCTGGAGTCAGACGCCACCGTCGACGACGACCCCTACTACACTGGAGGTGCCTACTACTACGTGATGCCCGCTGATGACGACCAGGAGTAGTTAGGAGGATCCCAGGCAGGAGGCCTGCGCCTCTTTCGATCTGTATCCCAGTTTGTGCTAGCCTTCTTAAGGCAAACTTGTTTAACTTATGTCTGTACTCAGATATTGTTGCTTCCGCTGGCTTGTATTATGATGCTTGTATGACTTATTTTATTTGTAGAGTTGCGTTGTGATATCTTCCCGTGAGTCCCTGATCTTGATCGTACACATTTGCGTGCATGATTAGTGTACGATTGAATCGGGGGCGTCACAACAAATAAGTTTAAACTAGAGTTGAACTAGCTCTATAACCTAGTACAAATAATTTCGCACTAGAGTTGAACTAGCTCTATAACCTAGTACAAATAATTTTACATTAGAATTGAACTAGCTCTATTACTTGGTACAAATAAATTTACACTAGAGGTCAACTAGCTCTATAACCTAGTTCAAATAATTTTACACTAGAAATGAACTAGGTCTATTATCTAGTACAAATAATTTTACACTAGAACTGAACTAGCTCTATAACCTAGTACAAATCATTTTACACTAGAGTTGAACTAGCTCTATGACCTAGTACACACAATTTTAGACTAGAGTTGAACTAGCTCCATAACGTAGTACAAATAATTTTAAACTAGAGTTGAAGTAGCTCTATCACCTAGTACAAATAATTTTACACTAGAGTTGAACTAGCTCTATAACCTAGTACAAATAATTTTATACTAGAGTTGAACTAGCTTTATAACCAAGTACAAATAATTTTACACTAGCATTGAGCTAGGTCTATAACCTAGTACAAATCATTTTCCACTATAGTTGAACTAGCTCTATTATCTAGTACAAATAATTTTACACTAGAATTGAACTAGCTCTATAACCTAGTACAAATCATTTTACACTAGAGTTAAACTAGCTCTATAACCTAGTACAAATAATTTTACACTAGAGTTCACCTAGCTCTATAACCTAGTACAAATCATTTTACACCATAGTTGAACTAGCTCTATAACCTAGTATAAATAATTTTACACTAGAATAGAACTAGCTCTATAACCTAGTACAAATAATTTTACACTGGAGTTGAACTAGCTCTATAACCTAGTACAAATAATTTTATACTAGAAATGAATTAGCTCTAGAACCTAGTACACATAATTTTACATTAGCATTGTACTTGGGCTATAACCAAGTATAAATCATTTTACACTAGAGTTGAACTAGCTCTACGACCTAGTACCCTGTGATGCCCCCGATTCAATCATACACTAATCATGCACGCAAACATGTACGATCAAGATCAGGGACTCACGGGAAGATATCACAACACGACTCTAAAAACATAAATAAGTCATACAAGCATCATAATACAAGCCAGGGGTCTCGAGGGCTCGAATACAAGTGCTCAATCATAGACGAGTCAGCGGAAGCAACAATATCTGAGTACAGACATAAGTTAAAAAAGTTTGCCATAAGAAGGCTAGCACAAACTGGGATACAGATCAAAAGAGGCGCAGGCCTCCTGCCTGGGATCCTCCTAACTACTCCTGGTTGTCGTCAGCGGGCTGCACATAGTAGTAGGCACCTCCAGTGTAGTAGGAGTCATCGTCGACGGTGGCGTCTGGCTCCTGGACTCCAGCATCTGGTTGGGACAACCAGAAAGAAAGGAAAGGGGGGAAAGGGGGAGAAAGCAACCGTGAGTACTCATCCAAAGTACTCGCAAGCAAGGAGCTACACTACATATGCATGGGTATATGTGTAAAGGGCCATATCAGTGGACTGAACTGGAGAATGCCAGAATAAGAGGGGGATAGCTAATCCTGTCGAAGACTACGCTTCTGGCAGACTCCGTCTTGCAGCATGTAGAAGAGAATATATTGAAGTCCTCCAAGTAGCATCACATAGCATAATCCTACCCGGCGATCCTCTCCTCGTCGCCCTGTTAGAGAGCGATCATCGGGTTGTATCTGGCACTTGGAAGGGTGTGTTTTATTAAGTATCCGGTTCTAGTTGTCATAAGGTCAAGGTACAACTCCAAGTCGTCCTGTTACCGAAGATCACGGCTATTCGAATAGATTAAATTCCCTGCAGGGGTGCACCACATAACCCAACACGCTCGATTCCATTTGGCCGGACACACTTTCCTGTGTCATGCCCGGCCTCGGAAGATTAACATGTCGCAGCCCCACCTAGGCACAACAGAGAGGTCAGCACGCCGGTCTAAATCCTATGCGCGCAGGGGTCTGGGCCCATCGCCCATTACACACCTTCACGTTGCGTGGGCGGTCGGAAGCAGACCTAGCAACCTCCATTACTAAGGAAGTCATGTTATGTGGTCCAATCTAGCGCGCGCCGCTCAGTCGCTGATGTCACGAAGGCTTCGGCTGATACCACGATGTCGAGTGCCCATAACTGTTCCCGCGTAGTTGGTTAGTGCGTATAGGCCAGTAGCCAGACTCAGATCAAATACCAAGATCACGTTAAGCGTGTTATTATGAAGCGACCGCGAACGCCGACCAGGGCCAGGCCCACCTGTCTCCTAGGTGGTCTCAACCTGCCCTGTCGCTCCGCCACAAAGTAATAGTTGGGGGCCGTCGGCAACCCAGGCCCACCTCCACCGGGATGGATCCACCTGTCCTTTCAGCTCCCTCATCAGAACCACTTGCGGGTACTCATCGAGCTGACCCGACTTTAGTCACCATCTGTATAGTATGTATGTATGTATAGTATATACCCGTGATCACCTCCCGACTGATCACGGCCCAATAGTTTAGCAAGGCAGACTGACAAGAATGTAGGGCCAATGATGATAAACTAGCATCCTACACTAAGTATTTAGGATTGCAGGTAAGGTAGCAACAGATGTAGCAACAATGTCAGGCTATGCATCAGAATAGGATTAACGGAAAGCAGTAACATGCTACACTACTCTAATGCAAGCAGTATAGATGAGAATAGGCGATATCTGGTGATCAGGGGGGGGGGCTTGCCTGGTTTCTCTGGCAAGAAGGAGGGGTCATCAACTCCGTAGTCGAACTGGGCAGTAGTAGCGTCGGTCTCGTAGTCTACCAGAGAGAAGAGGGGGAAGAAATAGTAAATACAATGCAAACATAAGCATGACGATGCATGACATGACAATGAGCGGTGTTAGGTGTGCCCTAACGCGGTAGTAGGTGATACCGGCGAAAGGGGGGAACATCCGGGAAAGTATCCCCGGTGTTTCGCGTTTTCGGACAGGTGAACCGGAGGGGGAAAGTTGCAGGTTCACTATGCTAGGGATGCGTGGCGGACGAACGGGCTGCGTATCTGGATTCGACTCGTCGTTCTGAGCAACTTTCATGTAGAAAGTATTTTCATCTGAGTTACGGATTATTTTATATGATTTTCTAAAGTTTTAAATCATTTTCTGATTTTATTTATTTATTTAAAACTAACATTATTCAAAACAGTGAATGATGACGCAGACATGCAATTAGAGTGATGTCAGCAGGTCAACTGGTCGGTTGACCAGTCAAACCAGACAGGTGGGTCCAGTGGGTCCCACATGTCATTGACTGTTAGGCTAATTAGGGATTAGGTTAAACTAATTACTGTTTATTTAAACTAACAGGTTAATTAGCTTAATTAAAGAGGATTAATTAACTTAATTAATGAATTAATTATAAATTTTATTAATTCATTTTTACTTATTTTATTTTTATTTTATTAAAAACGTTCTGGGGCCGGGCCCCACATGTCAATGGCCCCAGGGGCCTTATCGGTTCGGGCTAACGGGTGTCGTGTGCAGGGGGGGTGCGAGCGCAACCCGTAGCCCGATTGGGCGCCTGCACAGGCCAGTGGAGGCGCCAGGCGCGGGTGGCCGTCGCCACGGTGAGGCCACGGACGGAGCGGGGCCATGGTGAAGTGGGCGGCCATCGGAGGAGGACGGGGCCGTGGAGGGGTGCGGTTACGGGCGCGGGTGGAGCATGCGCCCGCTTGAAGGCCCGAGCCCAAGAAGGGGCCGCCGGCCACGGCGGCAGCCGGAACAGCGCGGCAAGGGGGGTGACAGAGCGGGGCGGTCGTGTGGCGGCAGCGGCAGCCGCAGAGGGCGTCGACGGGCGGCAGAGCGAGACAGAGGAGAAGGAGGATGCCTCACTGTGGGGAGTAGGGACCGTGGCAGTGGGCTCGACAGAGGTCGGGGAGGTCCGACGAGGGAGATCCGGCGACGGGCGGCATTCCGGGCCGCACAGGACGACGGAAGGAGGGTGCAGGGTGTCGGGGGCGACGCGGAAGGCGCGGCGAGGGGCGCCGCTGAGGGAGAGGGAACGGGGTTGCGAGGAGGAGGGAGGGGACGGTGAGGCGGCTGCGGGGACAGGCAATGCCGGCGAGGCGTGTGGCAGCGACGGCAGGGGTCGGGGCGGTCGTTTGGGGGCGGGGTGGTTTGATCCCGATCCAATCTGGATCGGGAGGGGGAGCGAGTGGGGCGACGGAGTGGGTTAGGGTTTCCCCTCGTGGGGATAAGGCAGAGGCGGTTCGGCCGGCTGGGCCAGGTGGGCCGGCTGGGCGGCCTGGCTAGCCCCGTGACCAGCTGGGCCGAGGCCCAGCGAGGGGGGGCTTTTATTTTTCTTTTGTTGTGTTTTTTTGTTGCACTTTATTTTTGGTTTAGTAAAATATGAAAATAGCCCCAAAAATATTGTGTCAAAATAATCCACTATTCTAAGAAGTTTTACCTCAGAATAAAAAGAGTTTAGTATTTGGGAAAATATATTAGGAGTATAACTAATTGTTTTGATGTTGTTTTAATCACTTTAGGGTATTTAAATATCTTATAAAGATGTTGTTACTCCAACAATAATATCTATGATTTATTTGTCACATTAAGAACATTTTAGATTTGACTTTTGAAAACTTTAATTGTTTCACTTGGTTTTAAATTTGAATTTGAATCTCTTTTGAACCATCACGAGATTAACAACAGTAACCGAGGTGACGTGGCATCATTAGCGTGGAATTACTGTAGCCTAAATATCCGGGCGTCACATACCCACAATATTAGACTAGAGTTGAACTAGCTCTATAATCTAGTACAAATAATTTTAAACTAGAGTTGAACTAGCTCTATAACCTAGTACAAATAATTTTACACTAGAATAGAACTAGCTCTATAACCTAGTACAAATAATTTTACACTAGAGTTGAACTAGCTCTATAACCTAGTACAAATAATTTTACACTAGAAATGAATTAGCTCTATAACCTAGTACACATAATTTTAAACTAGCATTGTACTAGGGCTATAACCTAGTACAAATCATTTTACACTAGAGTTGAACTAGCTCTATGACCTAGTACACACAATTTTATACTAGAGTTGAACTAGCTCTATAACCTAGTACAAATAATTTTAAACTAGAGTTGAACTATCTCTATAACCTAGTACAAATAATTTCACACTAGAGTTGAACAAGCTCTATAACCTAGTACAAATAATTTTACATTAGAATTGAACTAGCTCTATTACCTAGTACAAATAATTTTACACTAGAGTTCAACTAGCTCTATAACCTAGTGCAAATAAATTTACACTAGAAATGAACTAGCTGTATTATATAGAACAAATAATTTTACACTAGAAATAAACTAGCTCTATAACCTAGTACAAATCATTTTACACTAGAGTTGAACTCGCTCTATGACCTAGTACACACAATTTTACACTAGAGTTGAACTAGCTCTATAACCTAGTACAAATAATATTAAACTAGAGTTGAAGTAGCTCTATAACCTAGTACAAATAATTTTACACTAGAGTTGAACTAGCTCTATAACCTAGTACAAATAATTTTACACTAGAGTTGAACTAGCTCTATAACCTAGTACAAATAATTTTACACTAGCATTGAACTAGGTCTATAACCTAGTTAAACTCATTTTCCACTATAGTTGAACTAGCTCTATTTTCTAGTACAAATAATTTTACACTAGAATTGAACTAGCTCTATAACCTAGTACAAATCATTTTACACTAGAGTTGAACTAGCTCTATGACCTACGACAAACAATTTTACACTAGAGTTGAACTAGCTCTATAACCTAGTACGAGTAATTTACACTAGAGTTGAACTAGCTCTATAACCTAATACAAATCATTTTACACCATAGTTGAACTAGCTCTATAACCTAGTATAAATAATTTTACACTAGAATAGAACTAGCTCTATAACCTAGTACAAATAATTTTACACTAGAGTTGAACTAGCTCTATAACCTAGTACAAATAACTTTATACTAGAAATGAATTAGCTCTATAACCTAGTACACATAATTTTACACTAGCATTGTACTAGGGCTATAACCTAGTACAAATCATTTTACACTAGAGTTGAACTAGCTCTATGACCTAGTACACACAATTTTAGACTAGAGTTGAACTAGCTCTATAACCTACTACAAATAATATTAAACTAGAGTTGAAGTAGCTCTATAACCTAGTACAAAATATTTTACACTAGAGTTGAACTAGCTCTATGACCTAGGACAAACAATTTTACACTAGAGTTGAACTAGCTCTATAACCTAGTACAAATAATTTTACACTAGAGTTGAACTAGCTCTATAACCTAGTACAAATCATTTTACACCATAGTTGAACTAGCTCTATAACCTAGTATAAATA
>NC_057807.1:416629927-416631623 GCF_018294505.1 Triticum aestivum
TCTATAACCTAGTACAAATAATTTTACACTAGAAATGAATTAGCTCTGTAACCTAGTACACATAATTTTAAACTAGCATTGTACTAGGGCTATAACCTAGTACAAATCATTTTACACTAGAGTTGAACTAGCTCTATGACCTAGTACACGAAATTTTATAATAGAGTTGAAGTAGCTCTATAACCTAGTACAAATAATTTTAAACTAGAGTTGAACTAGCTCTATAACCTAGTACAAATAATTTGACACTAGAGTTGAACAAGCTCTATTACCTAGTACAAATAATTTTACACTAGAGTTCAACTAGCTCTATAACCTAGTGCAAATAATTTTACACTAGAAATGAACTAGCTCTATTATCTAGTACAAATAATTTTACACTAGAACTAAACTAGCTCTATAACCTAGTACAAATCATTTTACACTAGAGTTGAACTCGCTGTATGACCTAGTACACACAATTTTAGACTAGAGTTGAACTAGCTCTATAACCTAGTACAAATAATATTAAACTAGAGTTGAAGTAGCTCTATAACCTAGTACAAATAATTTTACACTAGAGTTGAACTGGCTCTATAACCTAGTACAAATAATTTCACACTAGAGTTGAACAAGCTCTATAACCTAGTACAAATAATTTTACATTAGAATTGAACTAGCTCTATTACCTAGTACAAATAATTTTACACTGGAGTTCAACTAGCTCTATAACCTAGTGCAAATAATTTTACACTAGAAATGAACTAGCTCTATTATCTAGTACAAATAATTTTACAGTAGAACTAAACTAGCTCTATAACCTAGTACAAATCATTTTACACTAGAGTTGAACTCGCTCTATGACCTAGTACACACAATTTTAGACTAGAGTTGAACTAGCTCTATAACCTAGTACAAATAATATTAAACTAGAGTTGAAGTAGCTCTATAACCTAGTACAAATAATTTCACACTAGAGTTGAACTAGCTCTATAACCTAGTACAAATAATTTTACACTAGAGTTGAACTAGCTCTATAACCTAGTACAAATAATTTTATACTAGAAATGAATTAGCTCTATAACCTAGTACACATAATTTTACACTAGCATTGTACTGGGGCTATAACCTAGTACAAATCATTTTACACTAGAGTTGAACTAGCTCTATGACCTAGTACCCACAATTTTAGACTAGAGTTGAACTAGCTCTATAACCTAGTACATATAATTTTAAACTAGAGTTAAACTAGCTCTATGACCTAGTACAAATAATTTCACACTAGAGTTGAACTAGCTCTATAACCTGGTACAAATAATTTTACACTAGAATAGAATTAGCTGTATAACCTAGTACAAATAATTTTACACTAGAATAGAACTAGCTCTATAACTTAGTACAAATAATTTTACACTAGAGTTGAACTAACTCTATAACCTAGTACAAATAATTTTACACTAGAGTTGAACTAGCTCTATAACATAGTACAAATAATTTTACACTAGAAATGAATTAGCTCTATAACCTAGTACACATAATTTTACACTAGCATTTGTCGGGGGAAACTGACCCACGAACACCTATGGGGCCGGCGGACCGGGCCCCTTTCGGTTCGGTGGGGGGCGGAGGTTGCACGAAGAGCAGATCCAGGCGAAGCACACGAGCGGTTTACCCTCCGAAGCTGGGTAAACCGCTCGTGTGCTTCGCCTTGATCTGC
>NC_057807.1:416631939-416643422 GCF_018294505.1 Triticum aestivum
CCCATAGGTGTTCGTGGGTCAGTTTCCCCCGACATCTTTGGCGAGCCAGGTAGGGGACAAGGGCATTAAATGCCTGTCTGAGTCGCCCGAACCGTGCAGAAAAGGACTGTTAGGGGCGCCACCGTTCGCCATGATGGCGATCTTGTCAGCTTCGCATGCCACTGCGCACCGCTGGCTGCACAGCCTCCCGCCACGGGCGCCCGGAGAGGCCCCCAGAGCGACACGTTGGTGGATGCGCTGGAGCGTGGGCGCAGAGTGGCCGCCTGCCGCGGCAAGCGTCTTGCCGCTGCAGCTATCTTGTCGGGCCCGGAGGCTTGTCGCTCGCCGGGCTTCGAGGTACCTTGTTTAGTCTTCCCGGCAAGCTCCTCTTGCCGGGGCCTTGTCGCCTTGCCGGAGCGCGTGGCGCGTCGCGGCAAGTTCCTTGGTGCGCCTTGGTTAGCCTTCCCGGCAAGCTCCTCTTGCCGGGGTCTTGTCTCCTTAGCTTAAATACTTTGTTCTTGAATGGCTCAAGGGAACCTTGGAGGGTCTTTGGCGTTCGCCCGGCAAGCCTTTGCCGCGGGGTGCTGCAACTGCCCGTGCACAAGTTCGGGGTACTAGGGTACCCCTATTCTAGTACACCGACAGGAGCCCCCGGGCCTGGGCCAGACACGGTGCCGAGCGCTGTTGGGCCAGGCCCAAGACAGGGCACGGGCACACGCGGGCTGGGCTACACCAAATCTCGCTCCGTATCCACCGCGCTCCCCCATAACGGCACGCGTTGAATGCGGCATCATGGGGGAGATCGTGGGTGGTTGTTTATTAGGAAGGGCGAAACGTCCGCCCCGTCCCTCTTTATAAGCAGAGGAAACAGGGGCAGTTCGTTCCCCCTCGCTGGTTGCTGTTACTCCTTCTTCACAAACTCCGCCGCTCCCCCCTTCTCGTCGAAGCCGAGAGTGAAGCACTCCACCCCTCCCATTGTCACTAGCATCTCCATGCCGTCGACCTCCCTCACCACCTCCGCCATGGGCCCGAAAGCCGACAAGGGAAAGGGTGTGAAGTCGGCCGAGGCGCAGCGGCTCGCGGCGCTGCGGAAGGAGCGGGCGATCTTCACCCCCCAGCTCGGCGTGCAGGAGCTGAGGGAGTACTTCTACCTCTCTTGGGCGACGGAGACGCGTGCGCATCCGCGCACAAGGGTACTCCCGGCTACTGCTTCGAAGCTGGCTCCAAATGGGTACCCGTTCTTCCCACTATTCTTCTATTGCGGGCTCTGCCCGCCTTTCTTGGAGTTCTTCTGTGACATTATGAACACATATGGCTTCCGCCTCCTTGACTTCACCCCCAATGTTGTCCTGACCATGGCAGTTTTCGCACACTTGTGCGAAAACTTTGTCGGAGTCCACCCTAGTGTTGCCCTTTTCCGCCACTACTTCATTCCTCGGGTAGAGAGAGGAGATCCGCTTGCCGGAGGGATTGCCTGGGTCTCGAGAGTCGGCAAGAAGGAGGCGTACTTGGATGGTGAGCTCCGCAGCAAGTGGGAGGAGTGGAGAGCGAAGTGGTGCTGGATCGTCGAGGAGAATCCGCAGCCCTTCACCGCCGTGCGCCAAACTTCGATAGTGCGCGGCAATGACTGGAGCAACGTGGCCCCGGAAGACGAGAGGCTGAAGATCGCCATCACTAGGATTCTTTGCCTCAGGCTTGCCGGGCTCACTATAGGTGCTGTCAGGGCAGATTTCCTCCGCCGCTGCATTGCCCCCCTGCAGGAGAGGGGGAGGCCCGCCTGGGAGTTCAAGAACTCGGCGGACATCATGAGGCTGCGGCCGGGCCTCAACTACAACTTCACCGTCTTGGAGTTGGACGCAATGCTCTTGGAATTATTCAAACGCGACCGCCAGCACCCATTCACACTGCCGAGGGGCGTAGTTCCTTTGTGCAATAACTCTTCGCTTGACCGGATCCACGCCATGATGCCGTTGTGCGATTCACATGGCATCGCCCCAACTTGGCAAGAGCCCGCGGATGACATTGTGCGAGCGTTCTTCGACACCTTGGAGGAAGTGCCGGTCCGCGCAGATGAGCAGAAGAGCCTCACCCGTGACACCACCGACGAGGAGCTGCAGCTCATCGCCACTAGGGCGGAAGAGGCTGCGGCTGCAGCTGCCGCGGGCGCATTCGGGTTCACCGTGGAGGAGGCGGAGGCTGCAGAGGTGGCAAACCTTGACGAACGCGCAGAGTTCATGGGTGTAGAGGAGCCTGCCAGTTCCGAAGCCGAGTCGAGCGAGGCCGGCGAGGAGGAGGCTGAGCCTTCAGAGAGCTTGCCGCAGGCGGAGCCCCCGGCCCCGCCAAGGAGGCGCCTTCGCAGGGCCGGGGACGCAGCGGGGCGTCAGCCGGCTCCACATCCACCGAGCGCGCGATGCGCTCTACCATGGCAAGCAATGTTGCCGCGGGAGCGCCTCACGCAACAGCGGCAACTGGAGCGGGATCTTCCCGGGCCACCGCTACTGCCCCCGCCAAGCGGGCAAGGGATCCTACTCCTCCACCTCGCCGCACCGGAGGAGGGCCGGACTTCGATCTTTCCGCGCTCAGCTCCGATGAGGAGGAAGAAGAGTGAGTTTCTTTGGTGCTTGTGTAGTTCTTCAATCTTGTTGTTTATATCTTATATCTGACTTGCTCCAATCTGGACTCCTTTCTTTTCAGAACGCTGGCCCAGAGAGCGGCGAAGAGGGCCAAGGCCGCGGTGATTGTCATCGAAGATGACCCCACCTTGTCGATAGGGGGTGGGTCCGAGATCACCTTGACGGACCCGGCAATCACTCCTCAAAGTAGCCCCCAGCGCAGCCCCCAGGGTAAGTTCATAGTTTAACCTTCTGCTGCCGGGCGCGCTTGAGTGTTTTTTCCTTCGCTGATATCTTGCTTGTTGACTTGTGCAGGAGCAGAGCAGCCTCATCAGGAGCGCCCAGAGGCCGGTCCCTAAGTGCCACCTGCTTCGACTGCGCCGCCAAGGGAGGAGTCCCCGGCAAGGGAGCGCTCTCCGGCAAAGGGGGACTCCCCGGCAAGGGACGGCACTGCTGATCCTGCGGCGACCGAGGCCGCAACTGAAGATCTTGGCGCAGGTAATCCACTTGCCCAGAAACATTCCCTTGGGTTCTGTTTCTTCCGTTTTTCCTTTCTTGTATTTTTGATTGATTTTCCTCCCTTCTTCGTTCTTCAGACCCATCTTCGGCTGAGCCAATGGAGACAGGGGGCGCCGGCGAGGAAGGTGCCAGTGCTGATGAGACCGCCAGCGAGGAGGCCGTCGGGGCTGCTGCTGCGGAAGCCGACGAGGGGTCGGTCGATCGCACTGACGACCCTGAGGCCGCAGGAGCGCCGGGCGCTGCGCCGACCGCCGAACCCTCTGCCGCTTCGGCGAAGCTGGGCTCCGAGGAGCCCCAGCCCGGCGCCTACTTGAAGGCCGGCGACGACATCTTCATCAAGCTTTCCTGGGCATCGAGCTCCAGGGCGCCAGTCGAGGGGGAAGCTTTTGACGGGGAGGTGCTCGCCTCTGCTGGACTGTCATTGGTTGACGCGCCCGGCAGCAGCAGTGGCGAGCCCGAGGAGGAGCAGCTGCTGCAGAAGCTGCTGTCACTCTACCGCACCCGGCAAGCCAAGCTGGCTTCCCGGGAAGCGCTTGTCGCGAAGGCGGGAGTCGACATGGAAAAGCGCGCGGAGGAGCTCCGGGGCCAAAATCAAGAAGCTCTTCGGTCCCTGGCGCAGGAGCGGGAGCGAGTCGACGAGAAGCGCACGGCCTTTCTTCTCGAGAAGGCCGAGGCTGAGGAGGAGCAAAGGCTGGCCACCAAGAAGCAGTCCGCGCGGGAAGGCGAACTAGTGCAGCGGAAGGCCCACCTCGACAGCTACGAGGAAGAGCTCGCCGAGCGTGAGCGAGCACTTGGCGGGGCGCTCAAGGAGGCAAAGGATGCCGCGGCAACTGCAGAGGCCGCCAAGAAAGAGCTAGAGGAGAAGGTGGCGCAGCTGGAGGCCGATATTGGGAAGAGCGGCGAGGAGCTTGCCGCGCTCAAGCGTGAGCGCGAGAAGGATGCTGCCGCCCACAGTGAGCTGCAAGGCCTTCTCGCTGAGAGGGGCAAGGAGCTCAGCGCCGCCAAGGATCCCAAAGCAGACCTGGAGCTGAAGCTGGCCACGCTGACGCAGACGCTGGAGGCCGCCAAGGAGCGGGAGAAGACCTTGGCGGAGAAGGTCAAGGCTGACGCAGCGCTGCTGGAGAGCATTGCAGTTACCCAGAACTCGTTCAGGGACACAGTGGAGCACTGGACCGAGGGTCTGGTGAACACTGCCGCAGTCATCAACGAGGAGCTGGCGCAGCTGGGGATGGAAGACTTTGGGTATCCTTCCGACGAGAGTCTTCAACCCAGCGCCAAGCTCAGCCTGTTCTTCAAGGGCGTGGCGACGGCACTCCAGCGGCTCCGGGAGAGGATCCCGAAGCAGCTGGCCGACGAGTCGCGCAAAATCCGCGTCGGGGTTCTCCAGAAGGTGCTGATGAAGGTGGCCTTCCGCAACCCAGGCCTCAGCTTCACCAACGTCCTCGGGTCCTTGCCGCCTGACGCCGATCTGGACGCACTCAAGGCCCTTGTCGCACCCATTGTGGACAAGGTGAGCGAGATCAAGAGAGTCGAGGGCGGACGCGTAGATTAGGCCGCCCATTTCTTCTTTTCCCTTGTCGCTGCTAATCATATTATGAAAACAGTCTGTTAGAGCTGCGACAAGTTATCTTGTAATATAACTTGATTTCTGTTATCAATTGCAATGTTATTTCCTCTACTAGATTCCTTCCTTTGTATGCTTTTACCCTACGCTTCTAGGGAACTTGTCGACGCAGGCGCCCGAGCCGCGAGCGCTAAGTGCGGAACTTCAGCAGCCTGCTGGCGGTGCTGCTTCCGACAAGAAACCTTGTCGCGACTAGATGCAGCACGCTTAAGCTGTTGAGCGGACTCGAAACAAAGTAAGGGCGCAACTAGCCACGAGTTGGTTCCTCCGCGCACAGGTTTTCCATACAAAGCAGGGTCGTTCGAGGAAGATAACTCTAAGAATTTAAAAACTGATTGCTCAAACTTTGGCAACTTAGCTTTTCTGTCATTTGCTTCCCGGTAAGGCAAGTCTTTGCTTGAACGACGCCTGGCCCACACCACAATCTTCTCCTTCCCCCCCGGCAAAATTGTGTGCGAGAGAACCTTCTTTTCCTTTAAAAGAAAAAGAAAGGAGAGAAAATAATAATATGGAGCTCTTAGGCTCGTTACTGCTTATCGGTTGTAGGTGCTGCACAAAGTGTCAGATAATCGCTTGCAAGAAAGGAACTAATGCATGAAATGGAAAAGCTGTGAGGAGCACATGGGGTTTTACTTATGCACGGGATCTGCGCCCGGCTTTGTACAAAGGATTACATGCAACAGCGGCAAGACTTGTACAAAAGGTGGTTGCCGGAACGGGTTCCGGCAACCGCGCCTTATGGGAAAAACTTACGAAGATGTTCTATGTTCCAGGAGTTGCTCACCAGAACGCCATCTTCGGTCTCAAGGCGGACATCGCCAGGCCTTGTGACTCGTCTCACCCGATAAGGGCCTTCCCACTTCGGCGTCAACTTGTTGGAATTCTTGGCGGACTGAACGCGCCGAAGAACAAGGTCGCCTTCCTCGAAGCTTCTGGCTTTAACTTTGCGGCTATGATACCGGGCCCCTTTGGTTCGGTGGGGGGCAGAGGTTGCACGAAGAGCAGATCCAGGCGAAGCACACGAGCGGTTTACCCAGCTTCGGAGCTCTCCGGAGAGATAATACTCCTACTGCTGCTTGTCTGGCTATGTTATCTTGTGTTCTTGCTCTCGAGAGAGCGTGGTGTCTTTCCGGTTTACAAATGAGTCGAAGTGATCGAAACTCCCGAACCTTCGAACCCCCGACCTAGCGCGCCAAAGAGGTCGGGGGTCAGATTCCCCCGACATCTTTGGCACGCCAGGTAGGGGACAAGGGCATTCAATGCCCGTCTGAGTCGCCCGAACAGTGCAGAAAAGGACAGTTAGGGGCGCCACCGTTCGCCACGATGGCGATCTTGTCAGCTTCGAATGCCACTGCGCACCGCTGGCTGCACAGCCTCCTGCCACGCGCGCCCGGAGAGGCCCCCAGAGCGACACGTTGGTGGATGCGCTGGAGCGTGGGCGCAGAGTGGCCGCCTGCCACGGCAAGCGTCTTGCCGCTGCTGCTATCTTGTCGGGCCCGGAGGCTTGTCGCTCGCCGGGCTTCGAGGTACCTTGTTTAGTCTTCCCGGCAAGCTCCTCTTGCAGGGGCCTTGTCGCCTTGCCGGAGCGCATGGCGCGTCGCGGCAAGTTCCTTGGTGCGCCTTGGTTAGCCTTCCCGGCAAGCTCCTCTTGCCGGGGTCTTGTCTCCTTAGCTTAAATACTTTGTTCTTGAATGGCTCCAATGGAACCTTGGAGGGTCTTTGGCGTTCCCCCAGCAAGCCTTTGCCGCGGGGTGCTGCAACTGCCCGTGCACAAGTTCGGGGTACTAGGGTACCCCTATTCTAGTACACCGACAGCATTGTACTAGGGATATAACCTAGTACAAATCATTTTACACTAGAGTAGAACTAGCTCTATGACCTAGTACACATCATTTTATACTAGAGCTGAACTTGCTCTATAACCTAGCACAAATAATTTTAAACTAGGGTTGAACTAGCTCTATAACCTAGTACAAATAATTTCACACTAGAGTTGAACTAGCTCTATAACCTAGTACAAATAATTTTACATTAGAATTGAACTAGCTCTATTACCTAGTACAAATAATTTTACACTAGAGTTGAACTAGCTCTATAACCTAGTTCAAACAATTTTACACTAGAAATGAACTAGCTCTATTATCTAGTACAAATAATTTTACACTAGAACTGAACTAGCTCTATAACCTAGTACAAATCATTTTACACTGGAGTTGAACTAGTTCTATGACCTAGTACACAATTTTAGACTAGAGTTGAACTAGCTCTATAACCTAGTACAAATAATTTTAAACTAGAGTTGAAGTAGTTCTATAACCTAGTACAAATAATTTTACACTAGAGTTGAACTAGCTCGATAACCTAGTACAAATAATTTTACACTAGAGTTGAACTAGCTCTATAACCTAGTACAAATAATTTTACACTAGCATTGAACTAGGTCTATAACCTAGTACAAATCATTTTCCACTATAGTTGAACTAGCTCTATTATCTAGTACAAATAATTTTACACTAGAATTGAACTAGCTCTATAACCTAGTATAAATCATTTTACACTAGAGTTAAACTAGCTCTATAGCCTAGTACAAATAATTTTACACTAGAGTTCAACTAGCTCTATAACCTAGTACAAATCATTTTACACCATAGTTGAACTACCTCTATAACCTAGTATAAATAATTTTACACTAGAATGGAACTAGCTCTATAAACTAGTACAAATAATTTTACACTGGAGTCGAACTAGCTATATAACCTAGTACAAATAATTTTATACTGGAAATGAATTAGCTCTATAACCTAGTACACATAATTTTATATTAGCATTGTACTAGGGCTATAACCTAGTACAAATCATTTTACACTAGAGTTGAACTAGCTCTATGACCTAGTACCAACAATATTAGACTAGAGTTGAACTAGCTCTATAACCTAGTACAAATAATTTTAAACTAGAGTTGAACTAGCTCTATGACCTAGTACAAATAATTTTACACTAGAATAGAACTAGCTCTATAACCTAGTACAAATAATTTTACAATAGAGTTGAACTAGCTCTATAACCTAGTAGAAATAATTTTACACTAGAAATGAATTAGCTGTATTACCTAGTACACATAATTTTAAACTACCATTGTACTAGGGCTATAACCTAGTAGAAATCATTTTACACTAGAGTTGAACTAGCTCTATGACCTAGTACACACAATTTTATACTAGAGTTGAACTAGCTCTATAACCTAGTACAAATAATTTTAAACTAGAGTTGAACTAGCCCTATAACCTAGTACAAATAATTTCACACTAGAGTTGAACTAGCTCTATAACCTAGTACAAATAATTTTACGTTAGAATTGAACTAGCTCTATTACCTAGTACAAATAATTTTACACTAGAGTTCAACTAGCTCTATAACCTAGTGCAAATAATTATACACTAGAAATGAACTAGCTCTATTATCTAGTACAAATAATTTTACACTAGAACTGAACTACCTCTATAACCTAGTACAAATCATTTTACACTAGAGTTGAACTAGTTCTATGACCTAGTACACACAATTTTAGACTAGAGTTGAACTAGCTGTATAACCTAGTAAAAATAATATTAAACTAGAGTTGAAGTAGCTTTATAACCTAGTACAAATCATTTTACACTAGAGTTGTACTAGCTCTATAACCTAGTACAAATAATTTTACACTAGAGTTGAACTAGCTCTATAACCTAGTACAAATAATTTTACACTAGCATTGAACTAGGTCTATAACCTAGTACAACTCATTTTCCACTATAGTTGAACTAGCTCTATTATCTAGTACAAATAATTTCACACTAGAATTGAACTAGCTCTATAACCTAGTACAAATCATTTTACACTAGAGTTGAACTAGCTCTATGACCTAGGACAAACAATTTTACACTAGAGTTGAACTAGCTCTATAACCTAGTACAAAATTTTTTACACTACAGTTGAACTAGCTCTATAACCTAGTACAAATCATTTTACACCATAGTTTAACTAGCTCTATTGTGACGCCCCCGATTCAATCGTACACTAATCATGCACGCAAATGTGTACGATCAAGATCAGGGACTCACGGGAAGATATCACAACACAACTCTAAAACATAAATAAGTCATACAAGCATCATAATACAAGCCAGGGGCCTCGAGGGCTCGAATACGAGTGCTCGATCATAGACGAGTCAGCGGAAGCAACAATATCTGAGTACAAACATAAGTTAAACAAGTTTGCCTTAAGAAGGCTAGCACAAACTGGGATACAGATTGAAAGAGGTGCAGGCATCCTGCCTGGGATCCTCCTAACTACTCCTGGTCGTCGTCAGCGGGCTGCACGTAGTAGTAGGCACCTCCAGCGTAGTAGGAGTCGTCGTCGAAGGTGGCGTCTGGCTCCTGGACTCCAGCATCTGGTTGCGACAACCAGAAAGAAAGGAAAGGGGGAAAAAGGGGGGAGAAAGCAACCGTGAGTACTCATCCAAAGTACTCGCAAGCAAGGAACTACACTACATATGCATGGGTATATGTGTAAGGAGGCCATATCAGTGGACTGAACTGCAGAATGCCAGAATAAGAGGGGGATAGCTAATCCTGTTGAAGACTACGCTTCTGGCAGCCTCCGTCTTGCAGCATGTAGGAGAGAGTAGATTGAAGTCCTCCAAGTAGCATCTCCAAGTAGCATCTCCAAGAGCATCGCATAGCCTAATCCTACCCGGCGATCCTCTCCTCGTCGCCCTGTGGAAAAGCGATCACCGGGTTGTCTATGGAACTTGGAAGGGTGTGTTTTATTAAGTATCCGGTTCTAGTTGTCATAAGGTCAAGGTACAACTCCAAGTCGTCCTGTTACCGAAGATCATGGCTATTCGAATAGATTAACTTCCCTGCAGGGGTGCACCAACTTACCCAACACGCTCGATCCCATTTGGCCGGACACACTTTCCTAGGTCATGCCCGGCCTCGGAAGATCAATATGTCGCAGCCCCACCTACACACAACAGAGAGGTCAGCACGCCGGTCTAAACCTAAGCGCACAGGGGTCTGGGCCCATCGCCCTTAGCACACCTGCACGTTGCGTGGTCGGCCGGAAGCAGAACTAGCCCCCTTAATACAAGAGCAGGCTTACATTCTAATCCGGTGCGCGCCGCTCA
Organism: Triticum aestivum; assembly: GCF_018294505.1. Lineage (NCBI taxonomy): Eukaryota > Viridiplantae > Streptophyta > Magnoliopsida > Poales > Poaceae > Triticum > Triticum aestivum. Next base: position 416,641,841 of record NC_057807.1, read on the forward strand.
GTCGCTGACGTCACGAAGTGCTTCGGCTGATACCACGACGTCGGGATACCCATAACTACTCCCGCGTAGATGGTTAGTGCGTATAGGCTCGTAGCCAACTCAGATCAAATACCAAGATCTCGTTAAGCGTGTTAAATATTTGCGAACGCCGAACAGGGCCAGGCCCACCTGTCTCCTAGGTGGTCTCAACCTGCCCTGTCGCTCCGCCACAAAGATCCACACAGAGGGCCGTCGGGACAAAGGTCCTTTCAGCCCCCAATCCGTGAATCACTCGCGGGTACTCTTCGAGCTGACCCAACTTTAGTCACCATCTGTATAGTATGTATGTATGTATCATATATACCCGTGATCACCTCCCGATTGATCACGGCCCAATAGTATAGCAAGGCAGACTGACAAGAATGTAGGGCCAATGGTGATAAACTAGCATCCTATACTAAGCATTAAGGATTGCTGGTAAGGTATCAATGACTGTAGCAACAATGACAGGCTATGCATCAGAATAGGATTAACGGAAAGTAGTAACATGCTACACTACTCCAATGCAAGCAGTATAAAGGAGAATAGGCGATATCTGGTGATCAAGGGGGGAGGGGCTTGCCTGGTTGCTCTGGCAAGAGAGAGGGGTCGTGAACTCCGTAGTCGAACTAGGCAGCAGCAGCGTCGGTCTCGTAGTCTACCAGAGAGAAGAGGGGGGAGAAACAATGAATACCATGTAAACAGATGCATATTGATGCATGACATGACAAGTAACGATGCTAGGCGTGCCCTAATGTGGTATGAGGTGATGCCGGTTAAGGGGGGAAACATCTGGGAAAATATCCCCGAGGTTTCGTGTTTTCGGGCAGCGGAGCCGGAGGGGGAAAGTTGCGAGTTCGATAGGTCAGGGGTGTGTGGCGGACGAACGGAATGTGTATCCGGATTCGTCTCGTTGTTCTGAACAACTTTCATGTTGAAAATATTTTAATCCGAGTTACGGATTAAAAGATATGATTTTCTAAAGATTTTATTAATTTCTAGAATTTAATTAATTATTTAATCCAACATTATCCAGAATAGTAAATGCTGACGTCAACATGACATCAGGGTGATGTTAGCAGTCAACGTTGACCATTAACATGGTCAACCTGACGTGTGCGTCCAGTGGGACCCACCTGTCATTCTCTAGGATTAACTAAAACAGATTAATTAGTTTAATTAGTGATTAGGTTAATCTAATCAGGATTAATTAACTTAATTAATTACTTAATTAATTAATTAATAACTAATTTTATTAAATCATTTTTATTTTTATTTATCATTTTTAATTTTAATTCTAATTCTTTTTTTTAATAAGACGTTATGGGGCGTGGTGCCCCCTAGTCAGTGGCCCCGGGGGCCTTAGCGGGCACAGGGCGGTGCGGTTTCGGGCGCAACCGGTGCATCCCGCCCAGTGCAAGGCGAGGTTGCTGGCGGCCACCGCACCAGCGGCAGTAGGGCGGCGGTACCGGCGTGGGGCGAGGGGAGCAGGGGGTGCGGCCCTGGCGACCGAGCGGGCGCGGCCACAGCGGCGGACGCGCGCGGGAGAGTGCGGCGGGGCCGA